>NC_091198.1:36848275-37028275 GCF_040958095.1 Procambarus clarkii
GAGGGGTAGATGCTGTCGTCTCCTCATGGGTGTCATTGGTTGTGGTTGTGGTTATGGTTGTTGTTGTTGTTGTTGTTGTCGAGGGAGGAGTGGTTTCTGTTTCATCATCATAGTTGTAGTAGTTTTCTGATGATGTTGTTGCCTGGCTTTCTTGAGGGGTAGATGCTGTTGTCTCCTCGTGGGTGTCATTTGTTGTTGTGGTTATGGTTGTTGTTGTTGTTGTTGTCGAGGGAGGAGTGGTTTCTGTTTCATCATCATAGTTGTAGTAGTTTTCTGATGATGTTGTTGCCTGGCTTTCTTGAGGGGTAGATGCTGTCGTCTCCTCATGGGTGTCACTGGTTGTGGTTGTGGTTATGGTTGTTGTTGTTGTTGTTGTTGTTGTTGTCGAGGGAGGAGTGGTTTCTGTTTCATCATCATAGTTGTAGTAATTTTCTGATGATGTTGTTGCCTGTCTTTCTTGAGGGGTAGATGCTGTCGTCTCCTCATGGGTGTCATTGGTTGTGGTTGTGGTTATGGTTGTTGTTGTTGTTGTTGTCGAGGGAGGAGTGGTTTCTGTTTCATCATCATAGTTGTAGTAATTTTCTGATGATGTTGTTGCCTGGCTTTCTTGAGGGGTAGATGCTGTTGTCTCCTCATGGGTGTCATTGGTTGTGGTTGTGGTTATGGTTGTTGTTGTTGTTGTTGTTGTTGTTGTCGATGGAGGAGTGGTTTCTGTTTCATCATCATAGTTGTAGTAATTTTCTGACGATGTTGTTGCCTGGCTTTCTTGAGGGGTAGATGCTGTCGTCTCCTCATGGGTGTCATTGGTTGTGGTTGTGGTTATGGTTGTTGTTGTTGTTGTTGTTGTTGTTGAAGGAGGAGTGGTTTCTGTTTCATCATCATAGTTGTAGTAGTTTTCTGATGATGTTGTTGCCTGGCTTTCTTGAGGGGTAGATGCTGTCGTCTCCTCCTGGGTGTCATTGGTTGTGGTTGTGGTTATGGTTGTTGTTGTTGTTGTTGTTGTTGTTGTCGAGGGAGGAGTGGTTTCTGTTTCATCATCATAGTTGTAGTAGTTTTCTGATGATGTTGTTGCCTGGCTTTCTTGAGGGGTAGATGCTGTCGTCTCCTCATGGGTGTCACTGGTTGTGGTTGTGGTTATGGTTGTTGTTGTTGTTGTTGTTGTTGTTGTCGAGGGAGGAGTGGTTTCTGTTTCATCATCATAGTTGTAGTAATTTTCTGATGATGTTGTTGCCTGGCTTTCTTGAGGGGTAGATGCTGTCATCTCCTCATGGGTGCCATTGGTTGTGGTTGTGGTTATGGTTGTTGTTGTTGTTGTTGTTTTTGTTGTCGAGGGAGGAGTGGTTTCTGTTTCATCATCATAGTTGTAGTAGTTTTCTGATGATGTTGTTGCCTGTCTTTCTTGAGGGGTAGATGCTGTTGTCTCCTCGTGGGTGTCATTTGTTGTTGTGGTTATGGTTGTTGTTGTTGTTGTCGAAGGTGGAGTAGTTTCTGTTTCATCATCATAGGTGTAGTAGTTTTCTGATGATGTTGTTGCCTGGCTTTCTTGAGGGGTAGATGTTGTCTCCTCATAAGTATCGTTGGTTGTTGTGGTCACGCCGCACCGCTCGAGAACACGCCCACGCAGCCTAGCGTCTACCAAAGGGACGGAGATACGCCTGTCCGAGCTCGGTTCAGAACAGTTGGCCGGACAGAGCGGACGTCCCCGACCTTCACCTCGCCCGCTTTCTTGAGGGGTAGATGCTGTCTCCTCATCAGTTAACATTGGTTGTTGTGGTTGTTATTGTTGTTGTTGTTAAGGGTGGCGTAGTTCCTATCTCTTCATCTGAAGTTGACGGGCTTTCTTGAGGGGTGGATGCTGTCTCCTCATCAGTATCATTTTCTGTTGATATTACTACCAGTCTTGGTTTGGCTGTTGTTGAGTTGCTAATAAGAGGTTTAGTTATCTTTTTCTTTTTAGTTGTTGTTGTGTTGTAAGCTGCTCTCTCATTTTCTGAAGTTATCATTAGTGAGACAAATGTAGATGTTTCCGTCACTGTAACATTTTCCCATGATGTTAGAGGGGCTGTTGATGTTTTCTCATTTTCATCCGTTACAATTAAGTGGGAAGATGTAATTGGTGTAGTTGTGTTTTTCTTTTTGGACCACATACAACTTTTGGTAAATCCAACTATTAATATGAGTATTAGCACATTCATTTTCTTTTAGTGTCAGGAAAAGGTTGATATGTGAATCGATCAAAATTCACAGAAGAAATGAAATAAATTTGCTGCGATTTACTATATTTATATGGTCCACTAGGAAAATCGAGCACAAGACACTGCCAGGGTAGCAGGCTGTCACAAACCCCGTTAACAGCACTAGCCTGTGTGAGAGAGAGACACACACACACGTCCGCTCTCTCCGGGAGGCAGCGTGCCACTGTAAAGAAAAGGAGCCGGAGGATCTTTTTTTATCTCCTCTCTCCATGGTGTTGGTGCCGGAAGCACTCAACTATCTTTTAATATCCAATCTTGTTTGCTCCCAGTATGTGATTTACCTACCAATTTCAGAAGAATTTCGCAAATTTTTTAGGCTAATTTCCTTACAAACGGTGATTTACTAAAAAAAAAAAAAAATAAATAGAATTTAGTTTTGTTAAAAAAAAAAATATAGCATATTGGAATAATACAAAAATCTATTAATTTCTTTTAATAATTTTTAGTTTTACATTATCATTTTTAATGTATAATTTCTTATTAGAACATATTAAGGAAATTTAATGCTGCTTCCTCTTGATTTTCATAATTAATACAATTCTCCTCTTCATTTAATTCTCCAACTAAAGGAGCTACTATTTTACTATTTTCCACATCTAAATTACACTTCTCTGCCTCTTTAAAATCGTCCTCATTAACTTTTTTTCAATTTTTATTCGTTTGAATGGTGGTTCTTCAGCTGTGACACTTCCATTACATATAGGTTCTTCTACCTGAACTTCATCTATTACTTTAGAAATAATATCTTTATATTTGGGCATTAGTTTCTTCCTAATGCTATTATTAGTTAAAAGAATTTGTTTAATTGCATCAGAGGCTTGATTTCGGATATTGTTAGCTGGGACATCTGAATAAAAAACAGAATCTAAATTACGTAGATACAGAATTATTTTGTTATTAAAAACTCCAATTTCAGATAAACCAAATGAAATTAAAGCATTAACAGGACACGGAGATTCTCTAATTTCAACAAAGGTTTCACTTGAGTAAGGGATTCGGTTACGACCAATCCCATATATTTTAGAATTTTTGATGTAAATATTTCCTAGCGGCGAACCCATGTAAACTTCATCTTCTTTAGAGTTGGCCACAAAAGGACAAAATTGAACACCTAAATTTATACGTTGACGCAAACACTCGTTCTGAAATTGTGGCTGTTTTTGTATAAGTATTTCATTACATTTTAAAGAACATTGTTTATCTTTATGACCATCTATATACATTGATGCGCTCCAGATTTTACCCTGGGAAGGTTTATCAATTTTTAATGCCTCAGCTATTGGTTGGATTAGATTTTCTTCAAATATTTTCTGAATATCTTCACCGAATTCAATATTTCCAATCTTATTAGGTACTAAGGCAAATTTTGTTCCTCCCGAAACTATAAAACATTTGACCTCCAACAACTTAACGGTTAAGCTAGTTAAATAATCATTATTAATTCTATAATATTTCATGTTGTTTTGGTTATTTGCCTTGATTTTTTCTTCAAATACAGAACTACCGAGTTTTTCATATTGTTCTTTAAATTTAGTTAATTTCTCTAAAATATTGTTTTTATTCAACTCTCTTAAATTTTCGATGGTTATCAATTTTTTGTGAATATTGGGTGGCTCATTGGGAAGTATATAATAATTCGAACTTGAAGCTTTGTTCAGCATTTCTGCAATAATTTCCATAACCTCTTCATCTTCGTTGATGAAGTTGAGGGTGCTATAATACTTTTCTTCCGTTTGAAGTTGAGGGGGAGGAGGGTGAGATTGATAAATTCCATCTGTAGTCGTTGGTTGGTGATATATTGAGGTTGCATTTTTTGCCTGAATTATTGTTTGTTGTTGCTGTAGTTGTGTTGTTGCTGCTGGTGGATAGGTAGGAGAAGGTAAATATTGACCATAATATCCTGAGGTATTCATTGTATGAAAGAGTCAAAATGATATAATGAGTTATGAACTTTTGATATCCTAATTATATACTGACTGACTTTAAAAAAAAAAAAATATATATATATATATATATATATATATATATATATATATATATATATATATATATATATATATATATATATATATATATATATATATATATATATATATATATATATATATAACTTTTAATAAAATGTATAATATGAATTTTCTGCCAATGTGTCTCGCCTTATGGCGACAAATGGTAATATAATTAACCACCGATCATCATCATTATCTATCTTATTTTGTTTATTTTCCATAATTATATCATACATATCACACTCCAAACTATAAACAAAAATAAAAAAGGCTAACATCTCTTCGAAACAGTCAGAATTTAATGTGAATAAAATGTCTGTATTATTAATATTGCTACTATTCACCATTGAGATCGTTGGTACCAAATGTGTCAGTTTGCTTACATTACCAGAAAGAAAATGTGATATATTTTTTAAATTGCTAAATTTTCGACATTGAGCATCAGAATCTAGAGTCACCCACATTTTTCTTTTGGTCTTATCATAATGAAAAGTTGTACGTAAAATAAAATTACATTCAGATTTTTTTTTCTTATTCCTATTATTATTATTATTATTATTATTATTATTATTATTATTATTATTATTATTATTATTAGTAGTAGTAGTAGTAGTAGTAGTAGTAGTAGTAGTAGTAGTACTATACCACCATTTATGTTTTCTAGTCAAAGATGACATATAAAATTTTGAATTTTCTAAACACTCGTAATGAAATGAGGGCCATATTGAAGTTATTTCAATGCAAGGAATATTTAACAAAAGCTCACAGGCACTCAGATTACAAACTCTATAACCATGTGCAACATGTTTTTCATACAGCTGATATCTTTCATTTTTTTGATAATCCAAGCTTAAGTTTTCTATACTATATTGAGACGCATTTTCTGAATCAGCAGTCTGAATAAGAGCATTAACAGTTTGGCCTATATCAGAAATTAATCCCATTAAACGATTAATTATTTGTATTTGGGGTCTATATGTAATAGCTGGACATAGACACACACTCTTGGGTAAAGTTAAAGCCCTTGGTACTAATGGTACCATTGTATAGTATGAAATATGAGTACCACCTTCTGCTGTTATTGTACCTGGATGAAGTTGCTCAATTTTAGTTCCCTAAGCAATAATGAATGCAACTAGTTGATTTATACATATGAAGAGGTCGAATTTTAATGGTACTCAAAAACCGCTGGTGGTTGATCTCATCATCATTTTGATTTATTATTTGATTAAACCATTGTGTTACTTCATTTCTAATATTCTTAAAAATGTGAGCTGGGTCATTGTCCCGTAAAATCATAAGAACATGTTGCAATAAATTTGTTAAGTCACGATGATTACTAAGGTTGATACGTTTTTTATAACCACTGATTTTACATTTATTGCCAACTTGTCTTTCTTGTATAGCCATATAATGTTTTTTTTTTATTAGCACTAGAACACCAAATGCATTTTCGAAAGCTAGTTTGAGATAACATGTAGAAGGTATATCTTGTCTGAGATTAGTATTATAACGATTAGCCAATTCATCTCCAGTTCCTGCTGAACGAGATACCTTCAGAAATAATGAATCAGTGTCGCCATATAAAACTGTCGCTCCAATTCCATTTTCATCTTTAGTATAAAAATGTTGAGCCCGATTAAGATGATACCGACCATAACCAGTAACCATGCATGGGACCAGTTCATCTGCGAGTAGTTTAATGGCCGCCATTGCCCCATAAATAGAATTTACCATAATCTTAAGAGCGTTAGCTTGAGTGGTCATTCCTAATTTTTTCATAATACCTCGTTCATTTACTAATTTTTCACATATCTGACGTAATGGTGATTGAGTGTATGGTTTTCCTTCTTGGACTTTAACACTAACATAAGCAAAATAAGGATCTTCATCCATAATAAGTATATGAAATAAATTTTCATCAACTTCTGGGAGTTGACAACGTGAAATTCGAGTCACGAACCCTCGATTTAAATTATAGTCAATAATTAAACTAGGATATAATGAACAAAAATCAAAAACAAATATTGAATGAGTATTAGAAGCTAAATGTACTCCAATTTTCGGTTCAAGAACTTCAGCGCCTTTGTAAGTGTTTTTTCTACATGTATCCAAATGATCCTTTTGTTCGATGGAATGTCTAGCGTATCGATTTTGTGGAAGAATACGACCTATTTCCCATTGAGATTGTGAATAACAGTTTACTTTATTAATGAGATGTTCGTCAATAGGAGCCGTATAAATTGAATTAAGTAAATTTATAAGGTAACGTCTCACAATAGCTGTAGAACTGGCACCAAGACAATGGTATGGGTCAAGGTCGCCCATACGAGATAAACCCATTGTAATTCTAATAGTATTAAGGTGCCCATTCAATTGAGTGACCAGATCCACATCTACAGTACAATAATCTAGAAAATTTTCAAAAAAAAAACTATCCGGTTCCTCTCCATTGTCCTCTAAATTTTTATACATTTTATTTATAGCTACAATATTAAAATCTACTTTATTGCGGCCCAGTATAGCTTCTGCACAAGCATCTAAACTATCAGAAGGTGGTTCAAGAAACTTACCAACTGGAAAATTTTTTTTACGGCAAATCATAACATCTACATCTAAAATCCAAGGTGGAGTCATATGGGGTACGGTTCTCATATCACAATATGACCTTAAAGTGTAAGTGTGGAAAAATAAATGTCCAGGTAAAAGACCATGAAATAGTGCTCGTTTGAAGAGGAATGGATGGTCGTATCCATCAGTGTTATAACCAGTAGCAAAAATATGTTGAGGTTTGCTTAGTAACTCCAAAGATCGAGAAAGAGTCTGTTTTTCTGAAGAAAATATCTCAACATGGATCGAAATTCCTTGTTTAGTTATCATGGAAAATTCTCTATTTTTGTTTTGAGAATTTGGATAATATACAACCAAAAGGGTATTTATGTCACTTAATTCAGTTGGATATTGGGCATTCATTACAGTTGCTGTCTGAAAAGAAGTAGCAACTAACCTATCATTTGAACTATCCCCTAGAGGAATGGCACCAGTTAAATCATGCCGACTAGTTTCTATATCAAATGAGAGGATCCGATATGGTGGAAAAAAGTTGTCGATATCCCCACTCACAAAAACAAGTTGATTGTCATGTACTTTAAATAAACCCCTAGATTGAAATTTTGGATTGTGTCGTCGTTCACAGTCAAAATAACATTGGTATGAATTAAAATATTTACCCATAGCATTAATACCAAATGGATGATAGTTATATTTTAGAAAGTTAAAGAGATCCATACACCTACGATAACCTTTACAAAAAACGCGAGCGGCGTAACCTCGATATTTTTCCAATTGCAAATCTTCCAATGAGGCTTCGCCCATAATCAAATGACCACTCTGACTATGTTCAGCTTCAAGAGTATAATAATCTATCAGCCCACAATTATACAAAAATATCATAGAACGATCAAATAGTTCACGTTGTTGTGTAACTAAAACTAAGTGATCAAAATTTGATGCATCAAAAATTACTCGTATAGGGTCTTGTGGTACTATATTTTCACGATTTAAACCACTATCTTGAATTTGACTTTGAGGCACTGGAATCCCATAAAATTCTTGTTCTTCAACATTCCATGAATATATCCACACATAATCTAGCATGGATAATTCAACTAGTTTGGGTTTCATATTTAAGTTTACAAGAAGAGAAAGGTAGAAGAAGGATAAATATACTGTCATATATTTTTTTATTTTTTTTTGTTCTTGTATTATAATACTATAATATTCTTCTGCCATATAAATATAACACAATTAGTTTTTTATATAGTGAAACATTTTACATTTGTTTAATCAATTTCATCATTACTTGACTTGATGATAACACTTTCAAATAGTACAGTCAACATTTTTAGGTTGTCACTATTTAATGACTTTGCATGTTGATGAATTATATCTGTTATTCTAATGAATGATATTGATTTATTGTCAGTCATTAAATAATCCTTAACCCATTTATTTTTCTCGGGAGATAGATTGGGAAAAATAATATGGATTAAAAAATGTATTTGAACAGAGTGTTATTTGGTAAAAAACATCTAATTCTTTATAATCTAATTCTTTATCGTTTTCTATAATAAAATTTCTAGATCAATATTAGCAGTTGTTTGCTTATCATGATCTTTCTTTTTCAACTTTTTTTTTTTTGTTTTTGTTTTTTTCTTCTTCTTCTGCAAATCCATTATTAATGCCAAATGGGACAGTTAAGAGTTATTTAATTTCTGCATAATGAACACCACACCATCTTTAACTGTAAAAAAAAAAAAAAAAAAGGAAATTACCATAATTTATTAGAAAAATTGACTATTTCATAATGAAAGTATATCATTTCAGAGAAAAATGAGGCAAAAAAAAAAAAAAAAAAAGGACAGTTCAATAATTTGAAAATTAAATTTAATTAATTAACACTTTTCTGAGAACTTCATTTGGATTTACGGGAAGATTTATTTAAGTGCTTGTCGGATCACGACTTACATTTACGGACTGTGTTATAGTGGGTATATACTACTCCATCGACTTGGGGTTTGTATGAATATGTTTGCCATTAAATTTCTTGTTTTCTCTAATAGGCACTACAGTGCCTATTTGAGAAAACGGTAATGTATTGTAATTTGAAGGAGAGACTATTGAATTGGTGACACAACGTGGGTAATCGCGCACTCCACACACTCTTGTGTTGGCCGCGATCATGATTCTACATTTATATCCATATGTCTATGTAGAGAATTTTATTCCGAACACTATACAAACCAAAAAAAAAAAACGGTTAACTTGAAAAACATGAGCAAATTAAAAAAAAAAATTATGCTCATGGGTACAATCACAACAGTGTTGTCGCTGCTGAAATCACGGCTAACGCTTCGCCCAGTTCCTACACTCGTGTGGAACATTAATTAGACATTAATAGGCATATGTCTGGGTGGGGAATTTTATTGTGAGTTCCGTCATATCAAAATAAGCGCTGTAGGATGACTGTGAGGTTGGTAACAAACGAAAGAGTATGAACATTTTGGGTGTTACGGCGAGTCATCTTCGTCTTTATTTACTTCGTGGTGGGATAGCAAATGCTTTGGTGACATTCACTTTTTTGTGCACTAAAGTGTTTTAAACCTTTAATAATCAAATATATGACAAAAGGATAATAATAATAATAATAATAATAATAATAATAATAATAATAATACAACTTTAATCTTACTGTGAATCCTCCAGAAGTAGGACGACCAGTATGTTGCTTATTGATTGGTCAAAAGATAGATGGATACTGAATGTGTTGTGGAGCGGTGGGTGTGTGTGGCTGGGAGCAGGTTGAGCACGATGTGGATGAGGCACACTGGAGCCACAAACTGAAGGTCTGACGGAGGGCTCAGGGTGCTACTCTCCCGGTGGAGAGAAGTGGTGGGGGGGGGGGGGGTTCTTAATTTATATGACATTATGTCTCATTGTTCGTTGTTGCTAGTGAGAAAGCAAATGTTTTTCATTAGTTTGGGAGTTGACTCCTTTCCCTTTTACCCATTTAATCAACCAATATAGATTTCTGAGCCTACTGGGTTTTATTTATCATATCTACAGTTTAAACTGTGTATGAAGTCAATTTATAAACTAGCACCACATCCTAAATAATTTCATTCACTCTCTCTCTCTCTCTCTCTCTCTCTCTCTCTCTCTCTCTCTCTCTCTCTCTCTCTCTCTCTCTCTCTCTCTCTCTCTCTCTCTCTCTCTCTCTCTCTCTCTCTCTCTCTCTTCACTCTCTCTCTCTCTCTCATTCACTCTCTCTTCTCTCTCTCTCTCTCTCTCTCTCTCTCTCATTCACTCTCTCTCTCTCTCTCTCTCTCTCTCTCTCTCTCTCTCTCTCTCTCTCTCTCTCTCTCTCTCTCTCTCTCATTCACTCTCTCTCTCTCTCTCTCTCTCTCTCATTCACTCTCTCTCTCTCTCTCTCTCTCTCATTCACTCTCTCTCTCTCTCTCTCTCTCTCTCTCTCTCTCTCTCTCTCTCTCTCTCTCTCTCTCTCTCTCTCTCTCTCTCTCTCTCTCTCTCTCTCTCTCTCTCTCATTCACTCTCTCTCTCTCTCTCTCTCTCTCATTCACTCTCTCACTCTCTCACTCTCACTCTCTCACTCATTCACTCTCTCATTCACTCTCTCACTCTCTCTCATTCACTCTCTCTCTCTCTCACTCTCTCTCTCTCTCATTCACTCTCTCACTCTCTCACTCATTCACTCTCTCTCTCTCATTCACTCTCTCTCTCTCTCTCATTCACTCTCTCTCTCTCATTCACTCTCTCTCTCTCATTCACTCTCTCTTTCTCTCTCTCATTCACTCTCTCTTTCTCATTCACTCTCTCTCTTTCTCACTCACTCTCTCTTTTTCATTCACTCTCTCTCTCATTCACTCTCTCTCTCTCTCGTTCTTCTTTTCTTTTCTTTTCTTCCACTAAAATTAAACTAAATTATAAAATATCTTCCAGACAGTCAGCAGCGAGAATTCCACGTGGTGTATAAATTCTACCGTCATAACCACAAATAAGTAAACAAGTACAATACAATAGTTTTATATAAGCATATCCATATAGAGCTATGTCTTTATTAGACGCATCACGTGACAGTTGGGCCATTTTAATAAAGCTTTGACGGTTCATTCCTTCAAGAAAACTTTGATGAGCTCGTTCATTTATTTTGCCGACAATCTGCCATAAATGATCGATTGAAAAACGAGATGATTCAGACTGAATCATACATTTTATAGTATTATTATTACTTACACTAGGAAATATTTTTTCAACAAAATCAACATAGGATGGTGTAGGTTGACGAATAAACTGTAGTAAATCATTATAAGATATCGAAAAAACTTTTTGAGTTTTAGTTATTTTATGACAAATCTTTCTAAGATGAATGAATATATCATATGCTCTCGAGGAAGATTCAGTTATAGCTAAACGATACAGAGCTCCATGAATTTCATTTCTAATTAAGACCATATAGGTAATATAACATTAAAATTTCATCATGATCAAAAGCTAAACGTAGACTACCTGGTAAGACAAAATTTGTACGAGGATGGAAAAGAATAATGGCTTCAGCTTCAGAAGCCACATTATGACTTACTGGAATAACTTGCATGGCATCACCATCGAAGTCGGCATGATTACCATGCACAATGCTAGTGGGGATAGCCATGACTGGATAGATCCAAAAAGCTTTCACCCGATGTAAGGTAAAATTTCTATCATCAAGTGTAGGATAACGGTGGGCAAGAACATAACGTGGACAATCTAGTCGTCTCCATACACTAATAGGAAGAATACATTCATCTGGTTCAAGTTCATTACAGGGGGTAATAATGACGCGGGCTGAACCAATGTATCGTTTATTGTGTCCATGTTGACGTATAGAAGAAAATTTACCACTTTTCATTCGACTCAACACTGATCCATAACTCGTTTTAACTTTACTCATATTTACACTAGGATCGGAAATAAGTTTTTTGTAAAACGGCAATGATCGTTGATGATTCATAAGGAAGGCTAAAGGTGGAATTAACCGGTGAATTCCATTCGATAACTTTATATGCACACTATAATTAAGTTCATTAGGATCATTTCTTAATTCAAATTGTGATTGGGTTGTAAGTCGCTCAAATAATATTCTTGGGTTTCTAAAGAGGAATTTATCATGAGTGTTATTATTATCTGCTTTTGATGAGCTATTTCCTTGCCAAATATGATTAAGGTAAATTCTAAATTCAGCATATGAATGTTCATATTTTGTTTGGCACGCTTTACATTGCCATCCACCTGTTGTTGGACGAAAAATACGGTTTCTCACTTTAAGATAACGAAAAATAGCATTAGAAAGACCCTGGACTGAATTTGCATTTGGGAATACACTTGATAATAATTCTTCATGGGGTTTGAAAATTAAATGACATTGAGAGCACTTTATAAAACGAGGATAACTATCATTTAAGTTTCTAGTTAAAACTTTATAATTACTCATGTAACGTTTAAATTTATTTCGATCAATACAAATTACACAATTTACAAAGTAACAACTAGGACAGATTGACTGACTAAATGCTATGAAATATTTTAGATCTGTCTTAACCAGTTGGTTTGTTAATTTAGATATTCGTATATACTTATACGATATATTTTCATTTCCAATATTTTGTTTTCCTTTCATGTTGCTTTCAAAATTAGTAGATTTAGATTTAATGTTGCAAATATTTAATACAATGTCATCATAAGTTTCTAATGAAATTTTTAAAGGTTTTATTGCATAATATGATTGTTGTTTTTGTCCCAATTGGGAAACTTTTTTACCCATGAAAGCTTTTTCGATATTTAATGATGTATTTTTATATCCCCTAATAGGCATTAACCATTTGTAAGAGGTCATTATAGTGAAAGAATGTTAGTATTTATGAAAAAAATATTACATCGCGTTCCTATATAAAGTACAGTACCCTTCCTTCTGATATTATTTATTCTCTGACTCCCAAACCTTACAATGGTTAGGAAGAATCCCACTCAAACTAAAACTTCAGCATCAGTTTTGGACATGGCAACAATTGCTAATCAACCTGAAGTGGTTGAATTAACTAACAAGAAACAATCACGCAAAAGGAAATCACAATCTCCTAATGCTCTATATCGTAATTTAATTATTATTAATGAAGAACAGGAAGACGAAAAATATTTAATTACATACAATTCAGGTAATAGGAAACTGAAAACCAAGGAAGAAATTATCCAAAAAGTGGATGAAACTTTTCATGTATTTAAAGAAAGTCAAAGAGAAGAAAGTAAATACCGCATCATTGCAGGGCATGAAGATAAAAAAATGGACAAATGCGAAAGTATTTTGATTAAGTTTTATAAAAAAACATTGCCACCATCAATTCCAAATATACCCATTCCCGAAGTTGTGGTAATGGAACCTGATGAAGGAAAAGGAAAAGAAATTTCGGCTTCAGAGTTATCAGTAGAAGAATCATCGCAAGCATTTATATCTCCATCTCCATCAACATCCACAGCAAAAACAGACGCTAACCTTATCCAAGATCCATTATGTTCCTCAGAAAAAGTTGTTTTTAACACCCCTCCATCTTCACCATCACCATCATTTCCTGAGGTACTTAAATTACTGCCACCACCACCACCACCACCACCACCACCACCACCACCACCACAACAACCACCACCAACTCCAACTTTATCCACCACCCCCACCCCCCCAAAAAAAAAAATGTGGTAATAGAACAGATGATGATGGAAAAGAAGAAAAAGAAGAAGAAGAAAAATTTCAAGTACTATATATCTCATATCATTGTTCCATTTTGATCACCATCATAATTCCCTTAGAAACTTAAAATAGAATATTAAAAAAATTGTATAAACTATATGAATTATAAATTTATAACTATAACCACCATAATATAATAAACAAAAATATATAACTTATTTTTTTTTTCCTAATATATATATATAGCTTACCATTTCATTCACTATAATTTAGTTCAACATGTTGAAGAACAAAATAGACATAGGACAGATTACATCACTATATCAACCTCCTCCAGATGGTTGTTATGCTGGTGTTGTTGTTGATAGTATATTTAAACATAGAAAACTGACAATAATGAAGAATATTGAAACTATTTTAAAAAGTCTTAATTATCAGCTTCTCTATTTACCATCAAAAAGTAATGAGAATAATGGCACTTATGATGATCTATTAGAGATGTTAGAGATACTTCCACCCAAACTACCAATATGTACCAATTCCTTTCTTGTTATTTATGTGACGCGTGGTAATGCAAATGGATACAATGAAGACGAAGAGTTACTAAATGTACCTCATTATAATAGTTCACCTCTAAATATCAGGCGGCTAGTCGAACAATTTGAAAATGAAATTAACCGGCCCAGTCTTCAAAAAACATATATATTTATTGTGGTTACTGAGAACAGTAGCAGCAAAAAAGACTCCTCAGAATCCTCTTCCTTTGTATCTTTTTATACAAAAGCTAACACTAATGTAATGTATGTTAGAACAGAGACATCAACCACATCTTGTTTAGACAAAATACTCCTAATGAATGCTGACCTAAGATCTATTGTATCAATTATTTTAGGGGAATTAAATTCTCTGTAACACTGTTATGAATATGAGAATATATATCGTTGGGAGTTGAATTTTCCAACTGACATAAATTATCAGACAGCTTACTGGGACGAATATTAATGTAATAATGTTGTCGACATTGTGGACATGGAACAATAATGGGCAACAGGCTAGGATAGCTATTTATAACATATGCTATGTTGGAATCTTTTCTAAACCGATCATCTTTCTGGCTATATTTGGCCAGTGTGTGGAATATTCGCCAATAAAATGGGCCCCAAAATTTTGTACCCATACGCTGAGGCAAAGGATATGTTTTTGTGGTAGCTGTCGTATAATGCAATGAACCGGGTGGAAATTTAGATGTGGCTGTTGAAATGAAAGATAATTCGCCTTCAACAAGAGGTACTGCCCCATCAGCTTCTAGTTTATTCAGAAGATCTACCAAATTTGAAACTCCATTAATGCGAAAGTTTGTCTGAAAAAGTTGTTGTAAATATTTTAAGCGACTGATATCATTTGTTATATAGGTTTCTAAAGCAAAGAATGAAGGCTTAATTTTATATTTATTATTATTCTTAATTTTACTGTTAATAATAGACTGGGCCTCGAATAAGAAAATATTATGAAGTTCCTTGGGACTTTTTAGTTGGATACCATTATTATCTCTGTCATCATCACCATCTTCATCATCTACATAAACCACCATATTGACGACTGTTTGAAGTGTATATAAAAAGGATGAAATTAAGATATTATTGGCGGACTGAATAGTTGATGAGTTGGTTTGATAAGAAGGGTTTAGAGCTTGAATGTAATAATCTAAGATTATTGAAAACGTATATAATATAAATGTTGGTAAACATAAAATGGCTGGAAATTTTACGTTCCTTTTATTATCAAAAAACAGTTTATAATTGAAAAGACACTGCTGTTGCTGCTGCTTTTCCATTTTTTGTATTTCTTAAAAACAATATTAATGTTTTAATGATAATTTGTACATGACCCTGGTTACGGGAATATCTTGAGGTTATATTGAGATGATTTGGGGTTATTTAGTGTTCCCGTGACCGGATCCTAGTTAGACCAAGCCGCCAGTGACAGCTGATTAACTCCTAGGTACCTAATTACTACTAAGAATCAGGGGCATCAGGGTGAAAGAAACTCTACCTAATGTTTCTCGCGGGCACCCAGGATTTCGATCCAATGTGCGGTCAACTCAGCTGAGCAGAACAATTTTATTTCGTTAATTTAGATATGAGGTGGAGTATTTTGGAAAAAGTTTTTTTGTTTTGTTTTGAATTATCCTAAATAAAAAACAATAAGCAATGACTGTATTTTTAATAATAATATTATTCTTTATAACAGTTATAATAATTATTTATTTATGTAAAAGAGGAGAAAGAGGAAGAGACAAAGGAATAGATGCAGCAGGTGGAAGTGTAAGTGGCAGTGAAGGAGGAGGTGAAAGAACAGATGCAGGTGGTAGAGGAAGTGAAGGAAGAGGAGGAGGAGGTGAAAGAACAGATGCAGGTGGTAGAGGAAGTGAAGGAGGAGGAGGAGGAGGTGAAGGAACAGATGCAGATGGAAGAGGAAGTGAAGGAGGAGGAGGTGGCGACAAAGGAACAGATGCAGGTGGAAGAGGAAGTGAAGGAGGAGGAGGAGGAGGAGGTGAAGGAACAGATGCAGATGGAAGAGGAAGTGAAGGAGGAGGAGGTGGCGACAAAGGAACAGATGCAGGTGGAAGAGGAAGTGAAGGAGGAGGAGGAGGTGAAGGAACAGATGCAGATGGAAGAGGAAGTGAAGGAGGAGGAGGAGGTGGTGGCAAAGGAACAGATGCAGATGCAGATGGAAGAGGAAGTGAAGGAGGAGGAGGAGGCGACAAAGGAACAGATGCAGGTGGAAGAGGAAGTGAAGGAGGAGGAGGAGGTGGCGACAAAGGAACAGATGCAGATGGAAGAGGAAGTGAAGGAGGAGGAGGAGGAGGTGGTGGCAAAGGAACAGATGCAGATGCAGATGGAAGAGGAAGTGAAGGAGGAGGAGGAGGCGACAAAGGAACAGATGCAGGTGGAAGAGGAAGTGAAGGAGGAGGAGGAGGTGGCGACAAAGGAACAGATGCAGATGGAAGAGGAAGTGAAGGAGGAGGAGGAGGAGGTGGTGGCAAAGGAACAGATGCAGATGCAGATGGAAGAGGAAGTGAAGGAGGAGGAGGAGGCGACAAAGGAACAGATGCAGGTGGAAGAGGAAGTGAAGGAGGAGGAGGAGGTGGCGACAAAGGAACAGATGCAGATGGAAGAGGAAGTGAAGGAGGAGGAGGAGGAGGTGGTGGCAAAGGAACAGATGCAGATGCAGATGGAAGAGGAAGTGAAGGAGGAGGAGGAGGCGACAAAGGAACAGATGCAGGTGGAAGAGGAAGTGAAGGAGGAGGAGGAGGTGGCGACAAAGGAACAGATGCAGATGGAAGAGGAAGTGAAGGAGGAGGAGGAGGAGGTGGTGGCAAAGGAACAGATGCAGATGCAGATGGAAGAGGAAGTGAAGGAAGAGGAGGAGGTGGTGGCAAAGGAACAGATGCAGATGCAGATGGAAGAGGAAGTGAAGGAGGAGGAGGAGGCGACAAAGGAACAGATGCAGGTGGAAGAGGAAGTGAAGGAGGAGGAGGAGGTGGCGACAAAGGAACAGATGCAGATGGAAGAGGAAGTGAAGGAGGAGGAGGAGGAGGTGGTGGCAAAGGAACAGATGCAGATGCAGATGGAAGAGGAAGTGAAGGAGGAGGAGGAGGAGGAGGAGGAGGTGGTGGCAAAGGAACAGATGCAGATGGAAGAGGAAGTGAAGGGGGAGGAGGAGGAGGAGGAGGAGGAGGAGGTGGCGGCAAAGGAACAGATGCAGGTGGTAGAGGAAGTGAAGGAAGAGGAGGAGGAGGTGGCGGCAAAGGAACAGATGCAGATGCAGATGGAAGAGGAAGTGAAGGAGGAGGAGGAACAGATGCAGATGGAAGAGGAAGTGAAGGAGGAGGAGGAGGAGGAGGAACAGATGCAGATGCAGATGGAAGAGGAAGTGAAGGAGGAGGAGGTGGCGGCAAAGGAACAGATGCACAGGACACGGATGCCAGTACACACATTGTGCACAGTTTATGTAGTGACCATTGGGCACTGATTACCACCGTCGACATGAGCAAGAGAAGGAAAGAGACAAATAAAAGAAAAAGGTTATCACTCGGACCAGATATGAGGCCGCACTTCATAAACAGGATGAGTGACTGGTTCACGGAATACCAAATCCCAGAAGACATTAACACATTTGTTGATGACTTTAACCACCAAATTGAGAGCTGTCTAAGAGTTCCGCGCCGTACGCCTGGGCGAAGTAACCCTCAGAGGAAGAAAATAAAATGGTATGAGAATGATTACATAAAGATGCTTAACGCAAATGTGCGAGACATGAGTAGAGAGTACCGGAGACATCCCACTGAAAGTAACCAAGAGTTGTTTAAAACAGTGTGTCAAGTAGCCAGGGAAGAGAAGATTAAAGAGCGGGAAAGACAATGGCTTGAGTTCACTAGCTCTATTGGACGGGAAACATCTGCAAGACAAGTGTGGGCAAAAATTCAGATAGCTAAGGGGGGCAGAGCCCGGCCTGCGGCTCACAAAGACCCCCAGGGTAAGACTGAGGAACTATTTCACAAGTGGAGTGATGCAGCATCCTCCTCCTCCCTCCCTGCAGAAATCAGCAGGGAACAGCTCCTGCGACATGATGACAGAAGAATTAGGATAACAAGAGCACTGTCTAGTGATGACGAGTATGGGGAACCAATCACAGCCCAAGAAGTAAGGGGCGCTATGAAAAAGGGTAAAAGTACAGCACCTGGTGAAGATGGCGTCACCTACGACATACTCAATGCACTGTGTGAAGTGTCTGGGAATCCACTACTCCACCTGTTTAACAAGTCATTCCTAAGTGGAGTGTTGCCCACACAATGGAAACACGCAATAATTATTCCCATACCGAAGCCTAATGACCCTGGTAATTACAGACCTATCAGCCTCGTGTCATGCACTTGCAAGATGCTTGAAAGGATCATCCTAAACCGACTGTTGCACAAAATAGGCAGGTTAGGGGAGGGGGTCAATGGATTTGTTAAAGGACGGAGCACAGCAAATTGTATAGTTAATTACTTGGTTAATGACACGGCTAGGTACTCTGTATTTGTTGACATCAAAGGAGCCTTCGACAAAGCACAGGGGATTGCGATCCTGGACGAGCTTGCATGCATGGGTGTCAAGGGGAGACTCATGAAATGGGTTGAAGACTACCTCACAGGAAGGAAAGCCAAGGTTTGCTTCAATGGAGCAGTCTCCAGAACAATGAGTATGGAACTCGGGACCCCCCAAGGCGGAGTCTTAAGCCCTACACTATTCAATATACTTATGAACGCCATTGCAAATATTGATTTTCCGGAAGGAACACAACAAGTGGGATATGCAGATGATGTCCTAATACAAGCTCCCACCTTGGGAAAAATTGAACAGTCCATTGAACTCCTCGGAAGGAAATGTATTGAGCTCGGTTTCACTCTCTCCACAAACAAGACGAAGGCATACTCCCATCACAAGCGGAGAGCAAATGAAGAACTGCAAATTAATGGTGTAACACTTGAATGGGTTGACCACTACCGGTACCTTGGCGTCACTGTCGGCTCTAACAAGGGAAAGAAAGAGGAGCTCAATCAACTCATAGGAACATGCAAAAGTCGACTCAGGGCACTGAAAGCTATGACCTAGAATGGACATGGAGCCTCTATTGCCGTGCTCAAAATGATGTACACAGCCTATGTGCGCTCCGTCATAGACTATGCCGCACCAGTACTGTGCACCTACTCCCAAACCGATATAAAAAGGCTTGAAAGCATTCAAAATGAAGCCATGACAATCATTCTTGGAGTCCCAAGAACTGCCAAAACGTCTAATCTACGAGAGGAGTTGTCCCTTCCCAGTATTAAAAGCAAAATTCAGGAGCTGAATGCTAAGCTTGCAATTAGGATAGCCAGAGATCCCCATTACAATGATATTGCCAAGAAAAAACTGAGCTCTGTGCTACTTTCAGGGGGAAACAGGAGAAGCAAAAAATGGCATCACAGAGCAGTCTGCTACCTTGAAGAGCTTCACCTGCTTGAGCAAGCCCGTGAGCTCCTGCCTGTAGAGAGGTTACCTCCCTGGGAGGATGACTCATGTAAGATCATCATCAATGAAATGGCAATGAAAAAATCCAACATGATACCACAAGAAATGAGGCACAAGTATCTCGAGGACATTTATAAAGAAGCCGGAGATGAACTAGATCAAATCTACACTGACGGGTCATCTAATCCTATCAATGGCAGGGCTGGTGCAGCATACACGGTAATCAAGGATAATACCTTCGAACGCAGAAATGAAGAAAAAGCACGTATTGAGAACTATGCCTCTTCAACGCAAGCAGAGCTAACTGCCATTGTTATGGCGTTAAGGTTTCTTGAACGGAACACTAATGGTGCAGTGATTTGCACCGATTCAAAAGCAGCACTGCAAAGCCTAAGTAAAAATCAGGCAGAAAATCTTGCAATAGTCGCTGAAATCAAGAGAGCTGTGAGAGTACTTACCAATCAGGGAAGAGTCATCAAGTTTCTGTGGATCCCCTCCCATGTTGGAATATGTGGGAATGAACAAGCAGATGTGCTGGCTGCTGAAGGCGCTGAAGGAGACCATATTGAATACTTCATACCCAAGACTCAACTACAAATTAGAGGTATTATCAGGCAACATCACCGTGACAAGGTAACTGAGGAAAGGAGGATAGAAGCACAAACCAGTGAATCTGTACGATGGTACAACATGGTTGCAGCTGGCAATCCCAATCAGTATGGCCGAAGAGGAGGACGACGAGTGAGAGAATCTGTAATAGCGAGAATCCGTCTTGGATACAAATATCCATGGAGATTTGGAATGGAAACAACAGTTGATCAGCGAAGTTGCAGAATCTGTGGTGAGAGTGATGGACACCGCCTTGACCACTATCTACGTGAATGTGAACACCTGAGAGACATTAGGAATAACTGTAGAATAATAAACCCCACATTGTTTGAGTTAGGAAAACACTATTTGTCAAATATTGATACTGTTCTTAAAAGATTTCCCCATTTTGCACCCGCAAGATAACGTAAGCTTTTAAGGGTTGATAAATGTTAATCTTCATGTTTGAGGAGCTGTTCACTTGAGACAGTTAAGCAAGTCCCAGCTGTGTCTGGGTACAAGTGACAGGATGAACAACCCAGCGGGTTTTCTTCCTATTGGGGAGTGTTGTACATTCTGCTATGGCGGTATGTTCACTAAAAAGATGAGTGGCGCTGCCCAATAAACTTGCCCCTCGGGGCAAAATTTAAATTTAAGTAATTTCAAACTGCGAATACGTGCATAGAGCCAGTATTTGGCTCCAAAAAATGGCTCAGGCCTCGAAATTGGGATGTTTGGGATATTTTTAAAACTGCAGGGAGGTTTGGGACAAATGTGACCAAACGCGGCTTTCAGTACTTCGCCTATGTTGGGTATAAAAAAGTCGTAATTTCAAACTGCGAATACGTGCAGAGAGCAAGAATTTGGCTCCAAAATATGGCTCAGGCCTCGAAATTGGGATGTTTGGGATATTTTGAAAACTGCAGGGAGGACTGGGACAAATGTGACCAAATGCCGCTTTCAGTACTTGGCATATGTTGGGCATAAAAAAGTCGTAATTACAAATTGCGAATACGTGCAGAGAGCCTGAATTTGGCTCCAAAATATGGCTCAGGCCTCGAAATTGGGATGTTTGGGATATTTTGAAAACTGCAGTGGAGTTTGTTCAAAATGTGACTCACTGCCGCTTTCAGGACTTGGCATATGTTGGGTATAAAAAGAAGTAATTTCAAACTGCGAATATGTTCATACAGCCAGAATTTGGCTCCAAAAATGGCTCAGGCCTCGAAATTGGGATGTTTGGGATATTTTTAAAACTGCAGGGAGGTTTGGGACAAATGTGACCAACCGCGGCTTTCAGTACTTCGCCTATGTTGGGTATAAAAAAGTCGTAATTACAAATTGCGAATACGTGCAGAGAGCAAGAATTTGGCCCCAAAATATGGCTCAGGCCTCGAAATTGGGATGTTTGGGATATTTTTAAAACTGCAGGGAGGTTTGGGACAGATGTGACCAAACGCCCCTTTCAGTACTTGGCATATGTTGGGTATAAAAAAATCGCAATTTCAAACTGCGAATATGTTCATACAACCAGAATTTGGCTCCAAAAATGGCTCAGGCCTCGAAATTGGGGTGTTTGGGATATTTTGAAAACTGCAGGGGGGATTGGGACAAATGTGACCAAACGCCGCTTTCAGTACTTGGCATATGTTGGGTATAAAAAAATCGCAATTTCAAACTGCGAATATGTTCATACAGCCAGAATTTGGCTCCAAAAATGGCTCAGGCCACGAAATTGGGATGTTTGGGATATTTTGAAAACTGCAGGGGAGTTTGTTCAAAACGTGACTCACTGCCACTTTCAGGACTTGGCATATGTTGGGTATAAAAAGAAGTAATTTCAAACTGCGAATATGTTCATAGAGCCAGAATTTGGCTCCAAAAATGGCTCAGGCCTCGAAATTGGGATGTTTGGGATATTTTGAAAACTGCAGGGGAGTTTGTGCAAAATGTGACTCACTGCCGTTTTCAGTACTTGGCATATGTTGGGTATAAAAAGTCGTAATTTCAAACTGCCAACACGTGCAGAGAGCCTGAATGTGGCTCCTAAATATGGCTCAGGCCTCGAAATAGGGATATTTGGGATATTTTGAAAACTGCAGGGAGGTTTGGGACAAATTTGGCCAAACGCCGCTTTCAGTACTTGGCATATGTTGGGTATAAAAAGTTGTAATTTCAAACTGCGAATACGTTTAGAGAGCCAGAATTTGGCTCCAAAATATGGCTCAGGCCTCGAAATTGGGATATTTGGGATATTTCGAAAACTGCAGGGGAGTTTTTGCAAAATGTGACTCACTGCCGCTTTCAGTACATGGCATATGTTGGGTATAAAAAGAAGTAATTTCAAACTGCAAATACGTTTAGAGAGACAAAATTTGGCTCCAAAATATGGCTCAGGCCTCGAAATTGGGATATTTGGGATATTTCGAAAGCTGCAGGGGAGTTTGTTCAAAATGTGACTCACTGCCGCTTTCAGGACTTCGCATATGTTGGGTATAAAAAGAAGTAATTTCAAACTGCGAATACGTGCATAGAGACAGAATTTGGCTCCAAAAAATGACTCAGGCCTCGAAATTGGGATATTTGGGATATTTTTAAAACGGCAGGGAGGTTTGGGACAGATGTGACCAAACGCCGCTTTCAGTACTTCACATATGTTGGGCATAAAAAAGTCGTAATTACAAATTGCGAAAACGTGCAGAGAGCCTGAATTTGGCTCCAAAATATGGCTCAGGCCTCGAAATTGGGATGTTTGGGATATTTTGAAAACTGCAGGGGGGATTGGGACAAATGTGACCAAACGCCGCTTTCAGTACTTGGCATATGTTGGGTATAAAAAAATCGCAATTTCAAACTGCGAATACGTGCAGAGAGCCAGAATTTGGCTCCAAAATATGGCTCAGGCCTCGAAATTTGGATATTTTGGATATGTCGAAAACTGCAGTGGAGTTTGTTCAAAATGTGACTCACTGCCGCATTCAGGACTTGGCATATGTTGGGTATAAAAAGAAGTAATTTCAAACAGCGAATATGTTCATACAGCCAGAATTTGGCTCCAAAAATGGCTCAGGCCTCGAAATTGGGATGTTTGGGATATTTTGAAAACTGCAGGGGAGTTTGTGCAAAATGTGACTCACTGCCGTTTTCAGTACTTGGCATATGTTGGGTATAAAAAGTCAAAATTTTAAACTGCGAATACGTGCAGAGAGCCAGAATTTGGCTCCAAAATATGGCTCAGGCCTGGAAATTGGGAAGTTTGGGAAGTTTGGGATATTTTGAAAACTGTAGGGGGGTTTGGGACAAATATGACCAAACGCCGCATTCAGTACTTGGCATATGTTGGGTATAAAAAGTCGCAATTTCAAACTGCGAATACGTGCAGAGAGGCTGAATTTGGCTCCAAAATATGGCTCAGGCCTCGAAATTGGGATGTTCGGGATATTTTGAAAATTGCAGGGGGGATTGAGACAAATGTGACCCAACGCCTCTTTCAGTACTTGGCATATGTTAGGTATAAAAAAGTCGTAATTTCAAATTGTAAATACGAGCAGAGAGCGAGAATTTGGCTCCAAAATATGGCTCAGGCCTCGAAATTGGGATATTCGGGGTATTTTGAAAACTGCAGGGGAGTTTGTGCAAAATGTGACTCGATGCCGTTTTTAGTACTTGGCATATGTTGGGTATAAAAAGTCGTAATTTCAAACTGCCAACACGTGCAGAGAGCCTGAATGTGGCTCCTAAATATGGCTCAGGCCTCGAAATAGGGATATTTGGGATATTTTGAAAACTGCAGGGAGGTTTGGGACAAATTTGGCCAAACGCCGCTTTCAGTACTTGGCATATGTTGGGTATAAAAAGTTGTAATTTCAAACTGCGAATACGTTTAGAGAGCAAGAATTTGGCTCCAAAATATGGCTCAGGCCTCGAAATTGGGATATTTGGGATATTTCGAAAACTGCAGGGGAGTTTTTGCAAAATGTGACTCACTGCCGCTTTCAGTACTTGGCATATGTTGGGTATAAAAAGTCGTAATTTCAAACTGCGAATACATGCAGAGAGCCTGAATTTGGCTCCAAAATATGAATCAGGCCTCGAAATTGGGATGTTTGAGATATTTTGAAAACTGCAGAGGGGATTGGGACAAATGTGACCAAATGCCGCTTTCAGTATTTGGCATATGTTGGGTATTAAAAAAAATCGCAATTTCAAACTGCGAATACGTGCAGAGAGCCAGAATTTGGCTCCAAAATATGGCTCAGGCCTCGAAATATGGATATTTTTGATATTTCGAAAACTGCAGTGGAGTTTGTTCAAAATGTGACTCACTGCCGCTTTCAGGACTTTGCATATGTTGGGTATAAAAAGAAGTAATTTCAAACTGCAAATACGTTTAGAGAGACAAAATTTGGCTCCAAAATATGGCTCAGGCCTCGAAATTGGGATATTTGGGATATTTCGAAAGCTGCAGGGGAGTTTGTTCAAAATGTGACTCACTGCCGCTTTCAGGACTTTGCATATGTTGGGTACGAAAA
Organism: Procambarus clarkii; assembly: GCF_040958095.1. Lineage (NCBI taxonomy): Eukaryota > Metazoa > Arthropoda > Malacostraca > Decapoda > Cambaridae > Procambarus > Procambarus clarkii. The sequence goes on from NC_091198.1 coordinate 36,873,017, forward strand.
GAAGTAATTTCAAACTGCGAATACGTGCATAGAGACAGAATTTGGCTCCAAAAAATGACTCAGGCCTCGAAATTGGGATATTTGGCATATTTTTAAAACGGCAGGGAGGTTTGGGACAAATGTGACCAAACGCCGCTTTCAGTTCTTCGCCTATATTGGGTATAAAAAAAAGTCGTAATTTCTAAACTGCGAATACGTGCAGAGAGCAAGAATTTGGCTCCAAAATATGGCTCAGGCCTCGATATTGGGATGTTTGGGATATTTTGAAAACTGCAGGGAGGTTTGGGACAGATGTGACCAAACGCCGCTTTCAGTACTTCACATATGTTGGGCATAAAAAAGTCGTAATTACAAATTGCGAATACGTGCAGAGAGCCTGAATTTGGCTCCAAAATATGGCTCAGGCCTCGAAATTGGGATGTTTGGGATATTTTGAAAACTGCAGGGGGGATTGGGACAAATGTGACCAAACGCCGCTTTCAGTACTTGGCATATGTTAAGGTATAAAAAAATCGCAATTTCAAACTGCGAATACGTGCAGAGAGCCTGAATTTGGCTCCAAAATATGGCTCAGGCCTCGAAATTGGAATGTTTGGGATATTTTGAAAACTGCAGGAGAGTTTGTGCAAAATGTGACTCACTGCCGCTTTCAGTAATTGGCATATGTTGTGTATAAAAAGTCGTAATATCAAACTACGAATAATTGCAGAGAGCCAGAATTTGGCTCCAAAATATGGCTCAGGCCTCGAAATTGGTATATTTGGAATATTTTGAAAACTGCAGGGAGGTTTGGGACAAATTTGGCCAAACGCCGCTTTCGGTACTTGGCATATGTTGGGTATAAAAAGTCGTAATTTCAAACTGCGAATACGTTTAGAGAGCCAGAATTTGGCTCCAAAATATGGCTCAGGTCTCGAAATTGGGATATTTGGGATATTTCGAAAACTGCATGGGACTTTTTGCAAAATGTGACTCACTGCCGCTTTCAGTACTTGGCATATGTTGGGTATAAAAAGTCGTAATTTCAAACTGCAAATACGTGCAGAGATCTTGAATTTGCCTCCAAAATATGAATCAGGCCTCGAAATTGGGATGTTTGGGATATTTTGAAAACTGCAGGGGGGATTGGGGCAAATGTGACCAAACGCCTCTTTCAGTACTTGGCATATGTTGGGTATAAAAAAATCGCAATTTCAAACTGCGAATACGTGCAAAGAGCCAGAATTTGGCTCCAAAATATGGCTAAGGCCTCGAAATTGAGATATTTGGGATATTTCGAAAACTGCAGGGGAGTTTGTTCAAAATGTGACTCACTGCCGCTTTCAGGACTTGGCATATGTTGGGTATAAAAAGAAGTAATTTCAAACTGCGATTACGTGCATAGAGCCAGAATTTGGCTCCAAAAAATGGCTCAGGCCTCGAAATTGGGATGTTTGGGATATTTTGAAAACTGCAGGGGAGCTTGGGACAAATATGATCAAACGCCGCTTTCAGTACTTGGCATATGTTCCGTATAAAAAGTCGTAATTTCAAACTGCGAATACATGCAGAGAGCCAGAATTTGGCTCCAAAATATGGCTCAGGCCTCGAAATTGGGATGTTTGGAATATTTCGAAAACTGCAGGGGAGTTTGTGCAAAATGTGGCTCACTGCCGCTCTCAGTACTTTGCATATGTTGGATATAAAAAGTCGTAATATCAAACTGCGAATACGTGCAGCGAGCCTTAATTTGGCTCCAAAATTTGGCTCAGGCCTTGAAATTGGGAAGTTTGGGATATTTTGAAAACTGCAGGGGGGTTTGGGACAAATATGACCAAACGCCGCTTTCAGTACTTGGCATATGTTGGGTATAAAAAAGTCGCAATTTCAAACTGCGAATACGTGCAGAGAGCCAGAATTTGGCTCCAAAATATGGCTCAGGCCTCGAAATTGGGATGTTTAGGATATTTTGAAAATTGCAGGGGGGATTGGGACAAATGTGACCAAACGCCGCTTTCAGTACTTCGCTTATGTTGGGTATAAAAAGTCGTGATTTCAAACTGCAAATATGTGCAGAGAGCCAGAATTTGGCTCCAAAATATGGCTCAGGCCTCGAAATTGTGATATTTGGGATATTTTGAAAAATGTAGGGGAATTTGTGCAAAATGTGACTCACTGCCGCTTTCAGTAATTGGCATATGTTGGGTATAAAAAGTCGTAATATCAAACTACGAATACGTGCAGAGAGCCAGAATTTGGCTCCAAAATATGGCTCAGGCCTCGAAATTGGGATATTTGGGATATTTTGAAAACTGCACAGAGGTTTGGGACAAATTTGGCCAAACGCCGATTTCAGTACTTGGCATATGTTGGGTATAAAAAGTCGTCATTTCAAACTGCGAATACGATTAGAGAGCCAGAATTTGGCTCCAAAATATGGCTCAGGCCTCGAAATTAGGATATTTGGGATATTTCGAAAACTGCAGGGGAGTTTTTGCAAAATGTGACTCACTGCCACTTTCATTACTTGGAATATGTTGGGTATAAAAAGTAGTAATTTCAAACTGCGAATACATGCAGAGAGCCTGAATTTGACTCCAAAATATGAATCAGGCCTCGAAATTGGGATGTTTGAGATATTTTGAAAACTGCAGGGGGGATTGGGACAAATGTGACCAAACGCCGCTTTCAGTACTTGGCATATGTTGGGTATAAAAAATCGCAATTTCTAACTGCGAATACGTGCAGAGAGCCAAAATTTGGCTCCAAAATATGGCTAAGGCCTCGAAATTGGGATATTTGGGATATTTCGAAAACTTCAGGGGAGTTTGTTCAAACTGTGACTCACTGCCGCTTTCAGGACTTGGCATATTGAAATTGAAATTGAAATTGAAATTGAAATAAGTTTATTGAGGTAAAATACACACAAAGGGATGAGGTAGCTCAAGCTATTTTCACCCCATTCAGTACAACGTGTTAATATATACATAGACACACATCACAAATAAACATATTGCCAACCATTCTGAGAGGTAAACATATACATTTCCTCCTTCACAAGGAGTATGTTATCAGACGTACACACAAATACTTTTATGACCTAGGTATACTGTATAGACAATTTGCAAGAGACATGCAGATAATTCAACAAAATATTAAAATCTTGGTACAAAATTCTTATATCTCTCAAGAATATCATCAACCTTTCCGTTGTGACACATCCAGGCTATTTGTTCAGGAACAGTCCTTATCTCAGTGTTTCTATATACATTAATCAACGGACAATCAAGAACATAATGGGCCAGGGTGTGACACCTTAACATACCACATAGTTTACACCTCGTGTCATTATCATGAACATCTAACCCATATTCCCAGTAATATTTGTACCCAAGCCTGAGCCGCATGTACACAGAGTCACTCCAAGCATTTCTCCTTTTACCATAAGTGAAATGGGTGTTTTGACTCACATACATGTAGTGTTGCATGGTTTGACTACTCTCATACATTATCTCTCTCCTCTCCACTCCCGTCTGTGCCTGAATATTTCTGATTTTGCTTCTTATTTGTCTCATTGTGAATTTACATTCAATGTCAACTTGTGGTTTTGATGTGGCACGTTTGGCCAAGTCATCCGCCACCTCGTTGAGCACTATTCCAACATGAGATGGAATCCACATGAATTTCACACTATAACCTTTCAGCTGTATCTCAGTTATTCTTCTCTTACAGTCCTCAACTATAGACATGAAGACTGGGTTTTGACTGTTTAAGGACTCCAGTGCTCCTCGGCTATCGACAAATACAAAAACATTTTTGTCGTCATGACGTACTTCCTCCAAACACGCCAGAATGGCCTGCAGTTCAGCTTGTGTGGATGATATATAATTACTAAGCCAGAGTTCAATTATCCTGTCCACAGTCCCAAACTCCGTATAATCCCTTATTAGGACACCACACCCTGCCCTGCCATCCTCCGCCACCGACCCGTCGCAATATACATGTAAACTGTTGCCTCTTGGTAACCGAGATATCATGCTTCCATACAAACACCGTAATTGTCCCGGTTCATGATGAATCTTTTTAGCCTTGAGGGGTACAATTTCGACGTCTATTTTCTGTACTTTCCAGGGAGCAGACATATTACACTGTCGAGAGGGTTTACAGCAGTCAAGTACGTCGTATTCCCTGAGGTCATGAGCTAATCCCCTCGTGTAGCGTGTCTCCCTCAGTTTCCTGGAAGTGTGTACGTCACTCAAGCAGGTCTGAACGCTCTCAAACAGCTTATCCCTTCCTTTTCTCCGCATGAAACGAATAGATACTCTAGTGTTAATGTCACGGACTCTATCACACACACTCTGTAAATTTAATTCCATTCTCATTATTTCAATCATTGCATTTCTTTGACATCCAAGAATAATCCTCATAGCCTCGTTCTGTATCAGCTCTATTTTTTTAATTCTGCCTTGGCCTGTGTAAGACAATACGGGTGCTGCGTAGTCTATCAGGGACCGAACAGTACTTATGTATAACATCCGCAAGATAGGTACCCCAACACCTTTACCAGAAAAAGCCAGTGCTTTCAGAGGATGCAGACGGGCTTTACATAAGGTGCTGATATGATTTATTTCAGCATTTTTACTCTCACATGTGTATCCAACATACATGCCCAGATACTTGTACTTCTGAACACGGCTCAGTTCCACACCATTTAGAGTAAGTGTTATATTTCTTCGTTTCCTATACTCGTATTTGGTTTTATCTGCATTTATAACTAAGCCTAACTTGTGACAGGTTGTACCAAGTATGTTAAGAGCAGTTTGAATTTTGTTCCCAGAAGTGCCTTGTATAAGAATGTCATCAGCATATATGATCGTCGTGACCCCTGGAGGATACATCTCTGATGCTAATCTGTTCATTAATACATTGAATAAGGTGGGACTTAATACTCCCCCTTGTGGGGTACCTAACTGAAACCTCCGTTCCTCAGACATGTAACCCTGGTAATACACCTGACCTTTTCTGCCTTGTAGATAATCCCTTATCCAGTGTAGCAATCTCCCTGTTATTCCCAGATTGGCTAATTCGTATAAGATTACTTCCCCATTGGCTTTATCAAATGCTCCTTGTAGATCAACAAAAACTCTACAATTGTCATCCACATTAGACAAACACTTTAAGAGACAATCCGCAGTACTTTTGCCTTTGATAAAACCAAAGAGATTACTGGACATGTTAACACCTACAAGGTAGAGTAGCCTATTTAACAAAATCCTTTCCATCATTTTACAAAAGCAGGATATTAAGGAGACAGGTCTGTAGCCTCCGTTAGACTTATGGATAGGAATGATGACAGCCTCTTTCCATTTTCTTGGTAACTTTCCCTCTCTATAACTCATATTAAACAAATCAAGTAAGGGACTAGGTTTCATACCGGCTAAATAATTAAGTATGTCATACGTTACTCCATCTTTTCCCGGAGCAGTAGAGCTGCCACTTTTTATAGCATCCAGTAGCTCATCGTGAGTTATCTCAGTGCATGTTATAGATCTTGTATTTAAGGCACATAAAGTTACTCCATTTCTAATATTTTCCCATGACTCAATGGTGACTCTCGTGTCTGCAGGTAAGGACTCCATACCAGCAGCACTTGCCCATTTATCTACTAACTCATTAGCAACTTTCCCTGGATCTGAATGAGCAATGAATTTGGTCTTACAACCCCTGACTTTGTTTACTGCTCTCCATATGTCTTTCAGGTTCTTAGTATTACCAATGGACTGAGCAAAGTCTTGCCAGTATCTGTCCCGCGCCTCCTTCCTCACCTGACTGCATTCCCTAGCCACTTCCAACATTGTATTTTTCTCTTCATCCCTCATTCCATATTTTAACCATTCTTTATGTGCACTCCGTAGCATTCTCTCCCACCCCTTGACTTGCTGATCATTGGAATATTTAAATTTCTTAGGTCCATGCGTCTTGCTTCCCCTGCCCCCGTTATTTTCCCTCTGTACTGTCGTGACGCTGAACCCCGGTTCATTCCGACACAGCGATTACACAACACATAACACCTTGCCTCAGCAACCGTTACTACCACCGTGTACTCCTACACACACCAGACCCTTGAGGCGTACCACTAGGTTTGTACTGGAACACCATGAATGAACATATGGAAGGTATTTAAAGGCCGTCGGGTTTTGTCATTTAATTACAAAGAATAGACTCTGACAAATAAATACATATTAACATACTCTATTAGGTCAATACACTTCCAATACCCATAGACCACTTGACCTCCGCGATCACCACCCACACTCGTAACTTCCGCCTAAGTCCCTAATACGGAATGATTACTACAACGCTCCACACCCGGTTAGTCTTACATTCAATACTCACATACTGCAGACTTAACTTGGTCACTAAGATCACATCAGGTTCTCGCATAGCTGTCTGCTACACTTCCCTGCTGCCGCAAACGGGGATCCAAAGGACTTGCTAGTTCAACTTCCACAATCAGACTGCCTCCAGTCAGCCATGGCCTCAAACATTTCACCACTCCTCTCAAGGAAGGTATAATCCGATTAACCTTATCCCTAGAGCGGTAATCTTGTTCCTAGAAGCCTGACGAAGAATAATTCCTCTTTCCAGGAATTATTAATTTGGCTAAACAGCTTCGGTCTTAATCCATTGACCTTTCTTAGATATGTGATCCATAGTCTGTCTACTTACATGTACTTTCAATCATCATTCGTTAAGTGTTGTAGTAATGATCCTCTAGCTAATAATTCCTACTAACTTGTGGATTACAACAGGAATTATTAATTTGGCTAAACAGCTTCGGTCTTAATCCATTGACCTTTCTTAGATATGTGATCCATAGTCTGTCTACTTACATGTACTTTCAATCATCATTCGTTAAGTGTTGTAGTAATGATCCTCTAGCTAATAATTCCTACTAACTTGTGGATTACAACAGTACTAATTTCTCTATGTTCTCGACCATGTCCTCGTAAAAACTTTCAACGCAGAGCGGCATGTAATGTTGATACCAATCTCCCCTATTTTGAATAAAATAATTTTTCATATCTTTATTAATGTTTACCCTTTTCCTTTGAAAGTGGACTTGTTTTTTCCCCAATGGTAATTCAACGTTCAAGGCAAAGTGGTCACTAAGTAGTTCCCGAACAACCCGAGCCTCCCCCATAATCCCCTGAGAGTTTAAAAGGCAGGCATAGTCAAGCCGTCCTCCCCTGATGTGAGTTGGTTCATTGTTTCCCAAGAGACAGGTATCTGGATGGACATGGCATATGTTAGGTATAAAAAGAAGTAATTTCAAACTGCGAATACGTGCATAGAGCCAGAATTTGGCTCCAAAAAATGGCTCTGGCCTCGAAATTGTGATATTTGGGATATTTTTAAAACTGCAGGGAGGTTTGGGACAAATGTGACCAAACGCCGCTTTCAGTACTTCGCCTATGTTGGGTATAAAAAAGTCGTAATTTCAAACTGCGAATACGTGCAGAGAGCAAGAATTTGGCTCCAAAATATGGCTCAGGCCTCGAAATTGAGATGTTTGATATATTTTGAAAACTGCAGGGGGGATTGGGACAAATGTGTCCAAACACCGCTTTCAGTACTTGGCATATGTTGAGTATAAAAAATTCGCAATTTCAAACTGCGAATACGTTCAGAGAGCCAGAATTTGGCTCCAAAATATTACTCAGGCCTCGAAATTGGGATATTTGGGATATTTTGAAAACTGCAGGGGAGTTTGCGCAAAACGTGACTCACTGCCGCTTTCAGTACTTGGCATATGTTGGGTATAAAAAGTCGTAATTTCAAACTGCGAATACGTGCAGAGAGCCAGAATTTGGCTCCAAAATATGACTCAGGCCTCAAAATTGGGATATTTGGGATATTTTGAAAACTGCAGGGGAGTTTGTTCAAAATGTGACTCACTGCCGCTTTCAGGACTTTGCATATTTTGGGTATAAAAAGAAGTAATTTCAAACTGTGAATACGTGCAGAGAGCCTGAATTTGGCTCCAAAATATGGCTAAGGCCTCGAAATTGGGATATTTGGGATATTTCGAAAACTGCAGGGGAGTTTTTTCAAAATGTGACTCACTGCCGCTTTCATTACTTGGCATAAGTTGGGTATAAAAATCGTAATTTCAAACTGCGAATACGTGCAGAGAGCAAGAATTTGGCTCCAAAATATGGCTCAGGCCTCGATATTGGGATGTTTGGGTTATTTTGAAAACGGCAGGGAGGTTTTGGACAGATGTGACCAAACACCGCTTTCAGTGCTTCGCATATGTTGGGCGTAAAAAAGTCGTAATTACAAATTGCGAATACTTGCAGAGAGCCTGAATTTGGCTCCAAAATATGGCTCAGGCCTCGAAATTGGGATGTTTGGGATATTTTGAAAACTGCTGGGGAGTTTGTGCAAAATGTGACTCACTGCCGCTTTCAGTAATTGGCATATGTTGGGTATAAAAAGTCGTAATATCAAACTACGAATACGTGCAGAGAGCCAGAATTTGGCTCCAAAATATGGCTCAGGCCTCGAAATTGGGATATTTAGGATATTTTGAAAACTGCAGGGAGGTTTGGGACAAATTTGGCCAAACGCCGCTTTCAGTACTTGGCATATGTTTGGTATAAAAAAATCGCAATTTCAAACTGCGAATACGTGCAGAGAGCCAGAAATTGGCTCCAAAATATGGCTAAGGCCTCGAAATTGGGTTGTTTGGGATATTTCGAAAACTGCAGGGGAGTTTGTTCAAAATGTGACTCACTGCCGCTTTCAGGACTTGGCATATGTTGGGTATAAAAAGAAGTAATTTCAAACTGCGAATACGTGCATAGAGCCAGAATTTGGCTCCAAAAAATGGCTCAGGCCACGAAATTGGGTTGTTTGGGATATTTTGAAAACTGCAGGGGGCCTTGGGACAAATATGATCAAACGCCTCTTTCAGTATTTGGCATATGTTCCGTATAAAAAGTCGTAATTTCAAACTGCGAATACGTGCAAAGAGCCAGAATTTGGCTCCAAAATATGGCTCAGGCCTCAAAATTGGGATGTTTGGGATATTTTGAAAACTGCAGGGGAGTTTGTGCAAACTGTGACTCACTGTTGCTCTAAGTACTTGGCATATCTTGGGTATAAAAAGTCGTAATATCAAACTGTGAATACGTGCAGAGAGCCAGAATTTAGCTCCAAAATATGTCTCAGGCCTCGAAATTGGGATATTTGGGATATTTTGAAAACTGCAGGGGAGTTTGTGCAAAATGTGACTCACTGCCGCTTTCAGTACTTGACATATGTTGGGAATAAAAAGTCGTAATTTCAAACTGCGAATACGTGCAGAGAGCCAGAATTTGGCTCCAAAATATGGGTCAGGCACGGAAATTGGGGTGTTTGGAAAGTTTGGGATGTTTTGAAAGCTGCAGGGGGGTTTGGGACAAATATGACCAAACGCCGCTTTCAGTACTTGGCATATGTTGGGTATAAAAAAGTCGAATTTTCAAACTGCAAATACGTGCAGAGAGCCAGAATTTGGCTCCAAAATATGGCTCAGGCCTCGATATTGGGATTTTTGGAATATTTTGAAAATTGCAGGGAAGTCTGGGACAAATGTGACCAAATGCTGCTTTCAGTACTTCACATATGTTGGGTATAAAAAAGTCGTAATTTCAAACTGCGAATACGTGCAGAGAGCCAGAATTTGGCTCCAAAATATGGCTCAGGCCTCGAAATTGGCATGTTTGGTACATTTTGAAAACTGCAGGGGAATTTGTGCAAAATGTGACTCACTGCCTCTTTCAGTACTTGGCATATGTTGGGTATAAAAAGTCGTAATATCAAACTGCGAATTCGTGCAGAGAGCCAGAATTTGGCTCCAAAATATGGCTGAGGCCTCGAAATTGGGATATTTGGGATATTTTGAAAACTGCAGGTAGGTTTGTGACAAATGTGACCAAACTCCGCTTTCAGTACTTGGGATATTTGGGATATTTTGAAAACTGCAGGAAGGTTTGTGACAAATGTGACCAGTCACCGCTTTCAGTACTTGGCATATGTTGGGTATAAAAAGTCGTAATTTCAAACTGCGAATACGTGCAGAGAGCCTGAATTTGGCTCCAAAATATGACTCAGGCCTCGAAATTGGCTTGTTTGATATATTTTGAAAACTGCCGGGGGGATTGGGACAAATGTGTCCAAACGCCGCTTTCAGTACTTGGCATATGTTAGGTATAAAAAGTCGTAATTTCAAACTGTCAATACGTGCAGAGAGCCCGAATTTGGCTCCAAAATATGGCTCAGGCCTCGAAATTGGAATGTTTGGGATATTTTGAAAACTGCAGGGGGGTTTTGGGACAAATATGACCAAACGCCGTTTTCAGTACTTATCAAACGTTCCGTATAAAAAGTCGTAATTTCTAACTGCGAATACGTGCAGAGAGCCAGAATTGGGCTCCAAAATATGTCTCAGGCCTCGAAATTGGGATGTTTGATATATTTTGAAAACTGCAGGGGGGATTGGGACAAATGTGTCCAAACGCCCCTTTCAGTACTTGGCATATGTTGTTTATAAATAATTCGCAGTTTCAAACTGCGAATACGTGCAGAGAGCCAGAATTTGGCTCCAAAATATGGCTCAGGCCTTGAAATTGGGAAGTTTGGGATATTTTGAAAACTGCAGGGGGGTTTGGGACAAATATGACCAAACGCCGCTTTCAGTACTTGGCATATGTTGGGTATAAAAAAGTCGCAATTTCAAACTGCGAATACGTGCAGAGAGCCAGAATTTGGCTCCAAAATATGGCTCAGGCCTCGAAATTGGGATGTTTAGGATATTTTGAAAATTGCAGGGGGGATTGGGACAAATGTGACCAAACGCCGCTTTCAGTACTTCGCTTATGTTGGGTATAAAAAGTCGTGATTTCAAACTGCAAATATGTGCAGAGAGCCAGAATTTGGCTCCAAAATATGGCTCAGGCCTCGAAATTGTGATATTTGGGATATTTTGAAAAATGTAGGGGAATTTGTGCAAAATGTGACTCACTGCCGCTTTCAGTAATTGGCATATGTTGGGTATAAAAAGTCGTAATATCAAACTACGAATACGTGCAGAGAGCCAGAATTTGGCTCCAAAATATGGCTCAGGCCTCGAAATTGGGATATTTGGGATATTTTGAAAACTGCACAGAGGTTTGGGACAAATTTGGCCAAACGCCGATTTCAGTACTTGGCATATGTTGGGTATAAAAAGTCGTCATTTCAAACTGCGAATACGATTAGAGAGCCAGAATTTGGCTCCAAAATATGGCTCAGGCCTCGAAATTAGGATATTTGGGATATTTCGAAAACTGCAGGGGAGTTTTTGCAAAATGTGACTCACTGCCACTTTCATTACTTGGAATATGTTGGGTATAAAAAGTAGTAATTTCAAACTGCGAATACATGCAGAGAGCCTGAATTTGACTCCAAAATATGAATCAGGCCTCGAAATTGGGATGTTTGAGATATTTTGAAAACTGCAGGGGGGATTGGGACAAATGTGACCAAACGCCGCTTTCAGTACTTGGCATATGTTGGGTATAAAAAATCGCAATTTCTAACTGCGAATACGTGCAGAGAGCCAAAATTTGGCTCCAAAATATGGCTAAGGCCTCGAAATTGGGATATTTGGGATATTTCGAAAACTTCAGGGGAGTTTGTTCAAACTGTGACTCACTGCCGCTTTCAGGACTTGGCATATTGAAATTGAAATTGAAATTTAAATTGAAATAAGTTTATTGAGGTAAAATACACACAAAGGGATGAGGTAGCTCAAGCTATTTTCACCCCATTCAGTACAACGTGTTAATATATACATAGACACACATCACAAATAAACATATTGCCAACCATTCTGAGAGGTAAACATATACATTTCCTCCTTCACAAGGAGTATGTTATTAGACGTACACACAAATACTTTTATGACCTAGGTATACTGTATAGACAATTTGCAAGAGACATGCAGATAATTCAACAAAATATTAAAATCTTGGTACAAAATTCTTATATCTCTCAAGAATATCATCAACCTTTCCGTTGTGACACATCCAGGCTATTTGTTCAGGAACAGTCCTTATCTCAGTGTTTCTATATACATTAATCAACGGACAATCAAGAACATAATGGGCCAGGGTGTGACACCTTAACATACCACATAGTTTACACCTCGTGTCATTATCATGAACATCTAACCCATATTCCCAGTAATATTTGTACCCAAGCCTGAGCCGCATGTACACAGAGTCACTCCAAGCATTTCTCCTTTTACCATAAGTGAAATGGGTGTTTTGACTCACATACATGTAGTGTTGCATGGTTTGACTACTCTCATACATTATCTCTCTCCTCTCCACTCCCGTCTGTGCCTGAATATTTCTGATTTTGCTTCTTATTTGTCTCATTGTGAATTTACATTCAATGTCAACTTGTGGTTTTGATGTGGCACGTTTGGCCAAGTCATCCGCCACCTCGTTGAGCACTATTCCAACATGAGATGGAATCCACATGAATTTCACACTATAACCTTTCAGCTGTATCTCAGTTATTCTTCTCTTACAGTCCTCAACTATAGACATGAAGACTGGGTTTTGACTGTTTAAGGACTCCAGTGCTCCTCGGCTATCGACAAATACAAAAACATTTTTGTCGTCATGACGTACTTCCTCCAAACACGCCAGAATGGCCTGCAGTTCAGCTTGTGTGGATGATATATAATTACTAAGCCAGAGTTCAATTATCCTGTCCACAGTCCCAAACTCCGTATAATCCCTTATTAGGACACCACACCCTGCCCTGCCATCCTCCGCCACCGACCCGTCGCAATATACATGTAAACTGTTGCCTCTTGGTAACCGAGATATCATGCTTCCATACAAACACCGTAATTGTCCCGGTTCATGATGAATCTTTTTAGCCTTGAGGGGTACAATTTCGACGTCTATTTTCTGTACTTTCCAGGGAGCAGACATATTACACTGTCGAGAGGGTTTACAGCAGTCAAGTACGTCGTATTCCCTGAGGTCATGAGCTAATCCCCTCGTGTAGCGTGTCTCCCTCAGTTTCCTGGAAGTGTGTACGTCACTCAAGCAGGTCTGAACGCTCTCAAACAGCTTATCCCTTCCTTTTCTCCGCATGAAACGAATAGATACTCTAGTGTTAATGTCACGGACTCTATCACACACACTCTGTAAATTTAATTCCATTCTCATTATTTCAATCATTGCATTTCTTTGACATCCAAGAATAATCCTCATAGCCTCGTTCTGTATCAGCTCTATTTTTTTAATTCTGCCTTGGCCTGTGTAAGACAATACGGGTGCTGCGTAGTCTATCAGGGACCGAACAGTACTTATGTATAACATCCGCAAGATAGGTACCCCAACACCTTTACCAGAAAAAGCCAGTGCTTTCAGAGGATGCAGACGGGCTTTACATAAGGTGCTGATATGATTTATTTCAGCATTTTTACTCTCACATGTGTATCCAACATACATGCCCAGATACTTGTACTTCTGAACACGGCTCAGTTCCACACCATTTAGAGTAAGTGTTATATTTCTTCGTTTCCTATACTCGTATTTGGTTTTATCTGCATTTATAACTAAGCCTAACTTGTGACAGGTTGTACCAAGTATGTTAAGAGCAGTTTGAATTTTGTTCCCAGAAGTGCCTTGTATAAGAATGTCATCAGCATATATGATCGTCGTGACCCCTGGAGGATACATCTCTGATGCTAATCTGTTCATTAATACATTGAATAAGGTGGGACTTAATACTCCCCCTTGTGGGGTACCTAACTGAAACCTCCGTTCCTCAGACATGTAACCCTGGTAATACACCTGACCTTTTCTGCCTTGTAGATAATCCCTTATCCAGTGTAGCAATCTCCCTGTTATTCCCAGATTGGCTAATTCGTATAAGATTACTTCCCCATTGGCTTTATCAAATGCTCCTTGTAGATCAACAAAAACTCTACAATTGTCATCCACATTAGACAAACACTTTAAGAGACAATCCGCAGTACTTTTGCCTTTGATAAAACCAAAGAGATTACTGGACATGTTAACACCTACAAGGTAGAGTAGCCTATTTAACAAAATCCTTTCCATCATTTTACAAAAGCAGGATATTAAGGAGACAGGTCTGTAGCCTCCGTTAGACTTATGGATAGGAATGATGACAGCCTCTTTCCATTTTCTTGGTAACTTTCCCTCTCTATAACTCATATTAAACAAATCAAGTAAGGGACTAGGTTTCATACCGGCTAAATAATTAAGTATGTCATACGTTACTCCATCTTTTCCCGGAGCAGTAGAGCTGCCACTTTTTATAGCATCCAGTAGCTCATCGTGAGTTATCTCAGTGCATGTTATAGATCTTGTATTTAAGGCACATAAAGTTACTCCATTTCTAATATTTTCCCATGACTCAATGGTGACTCTCGTGTCTGCAGGTAAGGACTCCATACCAGCAGCACTTGCCCATTTATCTACTAACTCATTAGCAACTTTCCCTGGATCTGAATGAGCAATGAATTTGGTCTTACAACCCCTGACTTTGTTTACTGCTCTCCATATGTCTTTCAGGTTCTTAGTATTACCAATGGACTGAGCAAAGTCTTGCCAGTATCTGTCCCGCGCCTCCTTCCTCACCTGACTGCATTCCCTAGCCACTTCCAACATTGTATTTTTCTCTTCATCCCTCATTCCATATTTTAACCATTCTTTATGTGCACTCCGTAGCATTCTCTCCCACCCCTTGACTTGCTGATCATTGGAATATTTAAATTTCTTAGGTCCATGCGTCTTGCTTCCCCTGCCCCCGTTATTTTCCCTCTGTACTGTCGTGACGCTGAACCCCGGTTCATTCCGACACAGCGATTACACAACACATAACACCTTGCCTCAGCAACCGTTACTACCACCGTGTACTCCTACACACACCAGACCCTTGAGGCGTACCACTAGGTTTGTACTGGAACACCATGAATGAACATATGGAAGGTATTTAAAGGCCGTCGGGTTTTGTCATTTAATTACAAAGAATAGACTCTGACAAATAAATACATATTAACATACTCTATTAGGTCAATACACTTCCAATACCCATAGACCACTTGACCTCCGCGATCACCACCCACACTCGTAACTTCCGCCTAAGTCCCTAATACGGAATGATTACTACAACGCTCCACACCCGGTTAGTCTTACATTCAATACTCACATACTGCAGACTTAACTTGGTCACTAAGATCACATCAGGTTCTCGCATAGCTGTCTGCTACACTTCCCTGCTGCCGCAAACGGGGATCCAAAGGACTTGCTAGTTCAACTTCCACAATCAGACTGCCTCCAGTCAGCCATGGCCTCAAACATTTCACCACTCCTCTCAAGGAAGGTATAATCCGATTAACCTTATCCCTAGAGCGGTAATCTTGTTCCTAGAAGCCTGACGAAGAATAATTCCTCTTTCCAGGAATTATTAATTTGGCTAAACAGCTTCGGTCTTAATCCATTGACCTTTCTTAGATATGTGATCCATAGTCTGTCTACTTACATGTACTTTCAATCATCATTCGTTAAGTGTTGTAGTAATGATCCTCTAGCTAATAATTCCTACTAACTTGTGGATTACAACAGGAATTATTAATTTGGCTAAACAGCTTCGGTCTTAATCCATTGACCTTTCTTAGATATGTGATCCATAGTCTGTCTACTTACATGTACTTTCAATCATCATTCGTTAAGTGTTGTAGTAATGATCCTCTAGCTAATAATTCCTACTAACTTGTGGATTACAACAGTACTAATTTCTCTATGTTCTCGACCATGTCCTCGTAAAAACTTTCAACGCAGAGCGGCATGTAATGTTGATACCAATCTCCCCTATTTTGAATAAAATAATTTTTCATATCTTTATTAATGTTTACCCTTTTCCTTTGAAAGTGGACTTGTTTTTTCCCCAATGGTAATTCAACGTTCAAGGCAAAGTGGTCACTAAGTAGTTCCCGAACAACCCGAGCCTCCCCCATAATCCCCTGAGAGTTTAAAAGGCAGGCATAGTCAAGCCGTCCTCCCCTGATGTGAGTTGGTTCATTGTTTCCCAAGAGACAGGTATCTGGATGGACATGGCATATGTTAGGTATAAAAAGAAGTAATTTCAAACTGCGAATACGTGCATAGAGCCAGAATTTGGCTCCAAAAAATGGCTCTGGCCTCGAAATTGTGATATTTGGGATATTTTTAAAACTGCAGGGAGGTTTGGGACAAATGTGACCAAACGCCGCTTTCAGTACTTCGCCTATGTTGGGTATAAAAAAGTCGTAATTTCAAACTGCGAATACGTGCAGAGAGCAAGAATTTGGCTCCAAAATATGGCTCAGGCCTCGAAATTGAGATGTTTGATATATTTTGAAAACTGCAGGGGGGATTGGGACAAATGTGTCCAAACACCGCTTTCAGTACTTGGCATATGTTGAGTATAAAAAATTCGCAATTTCAAACTGCGAATACGTTCAGAGAGCCAGAATTTGGCTCCAAAATATTACTCAGGCCTCGAAATTGGGATATTTGGGATATTTTGAAAACTGCAGGGGAGTTTGCGCAAAACGTGACTCACTGCCGCTTTCAGTACTTGGCATATGTTGGGTATAAAAAGTCGTAATTTCAAACTGCGAATACGTGCAGAGAGCCAGAATTTGGCTCCAAAATATGACTCAGGCCTCAAAATTGGGATATTTGGGATATTTTGAAAACTGCAGGGGAGTTTGTTCAAAATGTGACTCACTGCCGCTTTCAGGACTTTGCATATTTTGGGTATAAAAAGAAGTAATTTCAAACTGTGAATACGTGCAGAGAGCCTGAATTTGGCTCCAAAATATGGCTAAGGCCTCGAAATTGGGATATTTGGGATATTTCGAAAACTGCAGGGGAGTTTTTTCAAAATGTGACTCACTGCCGCTTTCATTACTTGGCATAAGTTGGGTATAAAAATCGTAATTTCAAACTGCGAATACGTGCAGAGAGCAAGAATTTGGCTCCAAAATATGGCTCAGGCCTCGATATTGGGATGTTTGGGTTATTTTGAAAACGGCAGGGAGGTTTTGGACAGATGTGACCAAACACCGCTTTCAGTGCTTCGCATATGTTGGGCGTAAAAAAGTCGTAATTACAAATTGCGAATACTTGCAGAGAGCCTGAATTTGGCTCCAAAATATGGCTCAGGCCTCGAAATTGGGATGTTTGGGATATTTTGAAAACTGCTGGGGAGTTTGTGCAAAATGTGACTCACTGCCGCTTTCAGTAATTGGCATATGTTGGGTATAAAAAAATCGCAATTTCAAACTGCGAATACGTGCAGAGAGCCAGAAATTGGCTCCAAAATATGGCTAAGGCCTCGAAATTGGGTTGTTTGGGATATTTCGAAAACTGCAGGGGAGTTTGTTCAAAATGTGACTCACTGCCGCTTTCAGGACTTGGCATATGTTGGGTATAAAAAGAAGTAATTTCAAACTGCGAATACGTGCATAGAGCCAGAATTTGGCTCCAAAAAATGGCTCAGGCCACGAAATTGGGTTGTTTGGGATATTTTGAAAACTGCAGGGGGCCTTGGGACAAATATGATCAAACGCCTCTTTCAGTATTTGGCATATGTTCCGTATAAAAAGTCGTAATTTCAAACTGCGAATACGTGCAAAGAGCCAGAATTTGGCTCCAAAATATGGCTCAGGCCTCAAAATTGGGATGTTTGGGATATTTTGAAAACTGCAGGGGAGTTTGTGCAAACTGTGACTCACTGTTGCTCTAAGTACTTGGCATATCTTGGGTATAAAAAGTCGTAATATCAAACTGTGAATACGTGCAGAGAGCCAGAATTTAGCTCCAAAATATGTCTCAGGCCTCGAAATTGGGATATTTGGGATATTTTGAAAACTGCAGGGGAGTTTGTGCAAAATGTGACTCACTGCCGCTTTCAGTACTTGACATATGTTGGGAATAAAAAGTCGTAATTTCAAACTGCGAATACGTGCAGAGAGCCAGAATTTGGCTCCAAAATATGGGTCAGGCACGGAAATTGGGGTGTTTGGAAAGTTTGGGATGTTTTGAAAGCTGCAGGGGGGTTTGGGACAAATATGACCAAACGCCGCTTTCAGTACTTGGCATATGTTGGGTATAAAAAAGTCGAATTTTCAAACTGCAAATACGTGCAGAGAGCCAGAATTTGGCTCCAAAATATGGCTCAGGCCTCGATATTGGGATTTTTGGAATATTTTGAAAATTGCAGGGAAGTCTGGGACAAATGTGACCAAATGCTGCTTTCAGTACTTCACATATGTTGGGTATAAAAAAGTCGTAATTTCAAACTGCGAATACGTGCAGAGAGCCAGAATTTGGCTCCAAAATATGGCTCAGGCCTCGAAATTGGCATGTTTGGTACATTTTGAAAACTGCAGGGGAATTTGTGCAAAATGTGACTCACTGCCTCTTTCAGTACTTGGCATATGTTGGGTATAAAAAGTCGTAATATCAAACTGCGAATTCGTGCAGAGAGCCAGAATTTGGCTCCAAAATATGGCTGAGGCCTCGAAATTGGGATATTTGGGATATTTTGAAAACTGCAGGTAGGTTTGTGACAAATGTGACCAAACTCCGCTTTCAGTACTTGGGATATTTGGGATATTTTGAAAACTGCAGGAAGGTTTGTGACAAATGTGACCAGTCACCGCTTTCAGTACTTGGCATATGTTGGGTATAAAAAGTCGTAATTTCAAACTGCGAATACGTGCAGAGAGCCTGAATTTGGCTCCAAAATATGACTCAGGCCTCGAAATTGGGTTGTTTGATATATTTTGAAAACTGCCGGGGGGATTGGGACAAATGTGTCCAAACGCCGCTTTCAGTACTTGGCATATGTTAGGTATAAAAAGTCGTAATTTCAAACTGTCAATACGTGCAGAGAGCCCGAATTTGGCTCCAAAATATGGCTCAGGCCTCGAAATTGGAATGTTTGGGATATTTTGAAAACTGCAGGGGGGTTTTGGGACAAATATGACCAAACGCCGTTTTCAGTACTTATCAAACGTTCCGTATAAAAAGTCGTAATTTCTAACTGCGAATACGTGCAGAGAGCCAGAATTGGGCTCCAAAATATGTCTCAGGCCTCGAAATTGGGATGTTTGATATATTTTGAAAACTGCAGGGGGGATTGGGACAAATGTGTCCAAACGCCCCTTTCAGTACTTGGCATATGTTGTTTATAAATAATTCGCAGTTTCAAACTGCGAATACGTGCAGAGAGCCAGAATTTGGCTCCAAAATATGGCTCAGGCCACGAAATTGGGATGTTTGGGATATTTTGAAAACTGCAGGACAGTTTGGGACAAATATGACCAAACGCCACTTTCAGTACTTGGCATATGTTGGGTATAAAAAAGTAGTAATTTCAAACTGCGAATACGTGCAGAGAGCCAGAATTTGGTTCCAAAATATGGTTCAGGCCTAGAAATTGGGATGTTCGGGATATTCTGAAAATTGTAGGGGGGATTGGGACAAATGTGACCAAACGCCGCTTTCAGTACTTGGAATATGTTGGGTATAAAAAGTCGTAATTTCAAACTGCGAATACGTGCAGAGTCAGAATTAGGCTCCAAAATATGGCTCAGGCCACGAAATTGGGATATTTGGGATATTTTGAAAACTGCAGGGTGATTTGGGAAAAATTTGGCCAAAGGCCGCTTTCAGTACTTGGCATATGTTGGGTATAAAAAGGCGTAATTTCAAACTGCGAATACGTGCATAGAGCCAGAATTTGGCTCCAAAATATGGCTCAGGCCTCGAAATTGGGATATTTGGGATATTTCGAAAACTGCAGGGGAGTTTGTGCAAAATGTGACTCACTGCCTCTTTCAGTACTATGCATATGTTGGGTATAAGAAGGCGTAATTTCAAACTGAGAATACGTGCAGAGAGCCTGAATTTAGCTCCAAAATATGGCTCAGGCCTCGAAATTGGGATGTTTGGGATATTTTGAAAACTGCAGGAGGGATTGGGACAAATGTGACCAAACGCCGCTTTCAGTACTTGGAATATGTTGGGTAAAAAAAAAATCACAAATTCAAACTGCGATTACTTGCAGAGAGCCAGAATTTAGCTCCAAAATATGGCTCAGGCTACGAAATTGGGATGTTTGGGATATTTTGAGAACTGCAGGACAGTTTGGGACAAATATGACCTAACGCCGCTTTCAGTACTTGGCATATGTTGGGTATAAAAAAGTCACAATTTCAAACTGCGAATACGTGCAGAGAGCCAGAATTTGGCTCCAAAATATGGCTCAGGCCTCGAAATTGGCATGTTTGGTACATTTTGAAAACTGCAGGGGAATTTGTGCAAAATGTGACTCACTGCCTCTTTCAGTACTTGGCATATGTTGGGTATAAAAAGTCGTAATATCAAACTGCGAATTCGTGCAGAGAGCCAGAATTTGGCTCCAAAATATGGCTCAGGCCTCGAAATTGGCATGTTTGGTACATTTTGAAAACTGCAGGGGAATTTGTGCAAAATGTGACTCACTGCCTCTTTCAGTACTTGGCATATGTTGGGTATAAAAAGTCGTAATATCAAACTGCGAATTCGTGCAGAGAGCCAGAATTTGGCTCCAAAATATGGCTGAGGCCTCGAAATTGGGATATTTGGGATATTTTGAAAACTGCAGGTAGGTTTGTGACAAATGTGACCAAACGCCGCTTTCAGTACTTGGGATATTTGGGATATTTTGAAAACTGCAGGAAGGTTTGTGACAAATGTGACCAGTCACCGCTTTCAGTACTTGGCATATGTTGGGTATAAAAAGTCGTAATTTCAAACTGCGAATACGTGCAGAGAGCCTGAATTTGGCTCCAAAATATGACTCAGGCCTCGAAATTGGGTTGTTTGATATATTTTGAAAACTGCCGGGGGGATTGGGACAAATGTGTCCAAACGCCGCTTTCAGTACTTGGCATATGTTAGGTATAAAAAGTCGTAATTTCAAACTGTCAATACGTGCAGAGAGCCCGAATTTGGCTCCAAAATATGGCTCAGGCCTCGAAATTGGAATGTTTGGGATATTTTGAAAACTGCAGGGGGGTTTTGGGACAAATATGACCAAATGCCGTTTTCAGTACTTATCAAACGTTCCGTATAAAAAGTCGTAATTTCTAACTGCGAATACGTGCAGAGAGCCAGAATTGGGCTCCAAAATATGTCTCAGGCCTCGAAATTGGGATGTTTGATATATTTTGAAAACTGCAGGGGGGATTGGGACAAATGTGTCCAAACGCCCCTTTCAGTACTTGGCATATGTTGTTTATAAATAATTCGCAGTTTCAAACTGCGAATACGTGCAGAGAGCCAGAATTTGGCTCCAAAATATGGCTCAGGCCACGAAATTGGGATGTTTGGGATATTTTGAAAACTGCAGGACAGTTTGGGACAAATATGACCTAACGCCGCTTTCAGTACTTGGCATATGTTGGGTATAAAAAAGTAGTAATTTCAAACTGCGAATACGTGCAGAGAGCCAGAATTTGGTTCCAAAATATGGTTCAGGCCTTGAAATTGGGATGTTCGGGATATTTTGAAAATTGTAGGGGGGATTGGGACAAATGTGACCAAACGCCGCTTTCAGTACTTGGAATATGTTGGGTATAAAAAGTCGTAATTTCAAACTGCGAATACGTGCAGAGTCAGAATTAGGCTCCAAAATATGGCTCAGGCCACGAAATTGGGATATTTGGGATATTTTGAAAACTGCAGGGTGATTTGGGAAAAATTTGGCCAAACGCCGCTTTCAGTACTTGGCATATGTTGGGTATAAAAAGGCGTAATTTCAAACTGCGAATACGTGCATAGAGCCAGAATTTGGCTCCAAAATATGGCTCAGGCCTCGAAATTGGGATATTTGGGATATTTCGAAAACTGCAGGGGAGTTTGTGCAAAATGTGACTCACTGCCTCTTTCAGTACTAGGCATATGTTGGGTATAAGAAGGCGTAATTTCAAACTGAGAATACGTGCAGAGAGCCTGAATTTAGCTCCAAAATATGGCTCAGGCCTCGAAATTGGGATGTTTGGGATATTTTGAAAACTGCAGGAGGGATTGGGACAAATGTGACCAAACGCCGCTTTCAGTACTTGGAATATGTTGGGTAAAAAAAAATCACAAATTCAAACTGCGATTACTTGCAGAGAGCCAGAATTTAGCTCCAAAATATGGCTCAGGCTACGAAATTGGGATGTTTGGGATATTTTGAGAACTGCAGGACAGTTTGGGACAAATATGACCTAACGCCGCTTTCAGTACTTGGCATATGTTGGGTATAAAAAAGTCACAATTTCAAACTGCGAATACGTGCAGAGAGCCTTAATTTGGCTCCAAAATATGGCTCAGGCCTCGAAATTGGGATGTTTGGGATATTTTGAAAACTGCAGGAGAGTTTGGGACAAATATGACCAAACGCCGCTTTCAGTACTTGTCATATGTTGGGTTTAAAAAAGTCGCAATTTCAAACTGCGAATATGCGCAGAGAGCCAGAATTTAGCTCCAAAATATGGCTCAGGCCTAGAAATTGGGATGTTCGGGATATTTTGGAAATTGCAAGGGGGGGGATTGGGACAAATGTGACCAAACGGCGCTTTCATTACTTGGCATATGTTGGGTATAAAAAGTCGTATTTTCAAACTGCGAATACGTGCAGAGAGCCAGAATTTGGCTCCAGAATATGGCTCAGGCCTCGAAATTGGGATGTTTGGGATATCATGAAAACTGCAAGGGTGTTTGCGACAATTGTGACCAAACGCCGCTTTCAGTACTTGGCATATGTTGGGTATGAAAAGTCGTAATTTCAAACTGCGAACACGTGCATAGAGCCTTAATTTGGCTCCAAAATATGGCTCATGCCTCGAAATTGGGATGTTTAGGATATTTTGAAAACTGCAGGGAGGTTTGGGACAAATGTGACCAAACGACGCTATCAGTACTTCGCATGTGTTGGGTATGAAAAAGTCGTAATTTCAAACTGCGAAAACGTGCAGAGAGCCAGAATTTGGCTCCAACATATGGCTCAGGCCTCGATATTGGGATGTTTGGGATTTTTTGAAAACTGCAGGGAAGTTTGTGCAAAATGTGACTCACTGCCGCTTTCAGTACTTGGCATATGTTGGGTATAAAAAGTCGTAATATCAAACTGCGAATACGTGCAGAGAGCCTGAATTTGGCTCCAAAATAAGGCTCAGGCCTCGAAATTCGGATGTTTGGGATATTTTGAAAACTACAGGGAGGTTTGGGACAAATGTGACCAAACGCCGCTTTCAGTACTTGGCACATGTTGGGTATAAAAAGTCGTAATTTCAAACAGCGTATACGTGCAGAGAGCCAGAATTTGGCTCCAAAATATGGCTCAGGCCTCGAAATTGGGATATTTGGGATATTTTGAAAACTGCAGGGGAGTTTGTGCAAAATGTGATTCACTGCCGCTTTCAGTACTTGGCATATGTTGGGTATAAAAAGTCGTATTTTCAAACTGCGAATACGTGCAAAGAGCCAGAATTTGGCTCCAAAATAATGACTGTGTGGTGGGAGTGGGGGATTGTATGGTGGTAATGACTGTGTGGTGGTGGGGCTGTATAGTGTTAATGACTGTGTTGTGGTGGGGGCTGTATAGTGGTAATGACTGTGTGGTAGTGGAGGGCTGTATAGTGGTAATGACTGTGTGGTGGTGTTGGGGGACTGTATAGTGGTAATGACTGTGTGGTGGTAGGGGGCTGTATAGTGGTAATGAGTGTGTTGTGGTGGGGGCTGTATAGTGTTAATGATTGTGTGGTGGTGGTGGGGGCTGTATGGTGGTAATGACTGTGTGGTTTTGGCGGGCTGTATAGTGTTAATGACTGTGTCGTGGTGGTGGGGGACTGGATGGTGGTAATGACTGTGTGGTGATGGAGGGGCTGAATGGTGGTAATGACTGTGTGGTGGTGGGGGCTGTATAGTGGTAATGGCTGTGTGGTGGTGTTGGCTGTATAGTGGTAATGACTGTGTGGTGGTGGCTGAATTGTGGTAATGACTGTGTGATCATGAAGAGTGTATAGTGATAATTACTGTGTGGTGGTGAGGGCTGAATGATGGTAATGACTGTGTAGGGGTGGGAGCTGTATGGCAGTAATGACTTTGTGGTGGTAGAAACTGTATGGTGGTAATGATTGTGTGGGGGGGGGGGTGTATAGTAGTAATGACTGTGTGGTGGTGGAGGGCTGAATGGTGGTAATGACTGTGTGGACGTGGTGAGGCTGTATATTGGTAATGACTGTGTGGTGGTGGAGGGCTGTATAGTGGTAATGACTGTGTGGTGGTTGGCGCTAAATGATCGTAATGACTGTGTGGTGGTGGGTGGCTGAATGGTGGTAATGACTGTGTGGTGGTGGGGGCTGAATGGTGGTAATGACTGTGTGGTGGTGGGCGGCTGAATTGTGGTAATGACTGTGTTGTGGTGGGGGCTGTATGCTGGTAATGACTGTGTGGTGTTGGGGGCTGTATAATGATAATGACTGTGTGGTGGTGGCTGAATTGTGGTAATGACTGTGTGATCATGAGGACTGTATAGTGATAATTACTGTGTGGTGGTGAGGGCTGAATGGTGGTAATGACTGTGTAGGGGTGGGAGCTGTATGGTGGAAATTACTTTATGGTGGTAGGATCTGCATGGTGGTAATGATTGTGTGGTGGGGGCTGTATATTGGTAATGACTGTGTGGTGGTGGGGGGCTGAATGGTTGTAATGACTGTGTGGTGGTGGGGGCTGAATGGTGGTAATGACTGTGTTGTGGTGGGGGCTGTATGGTGGTAATGACTGTGTGGTGTTGGGTGCTGTATAGTGGTAATGACTGTGTGGTGGTGGGAGCTGTATGGTGGTAATGACTGTGTGGTGGTGGGAGCTGTATGCTGGTAATGACTATGTGGTAGTGGGGGGCTAAATGGTGGTAATGACTGTGTGGTGGTTGGGGGCTGTATAGTGGTAATGACTGTGTGGTGGTAGGGGCCTATATGGTGGTAATGATTGTGTGGTGGTGGAAGCTGTATGGTGGTAATGACTGTGTGGTGGTGGGGGGCTGAATGGTGGTAATGACTGTATGGTGGTGGGGGCTAAATTGTGGTAATGACTGTATGGTGGTGGAGGGCTGTATAGTGATAATGACTGTGTGGTGGTTGGGGGCTGAATGGTCATAATGACAGTGTGGTGGTTGAGAGCTGTATGGTGGTAATGACTATGTAATAAAGGGGGCAGAATGGTGGTAATGACTGTGTAGTGGTGGAGGGCTGTATGGTGGTAATGACTGTGTGATTGTGGGGGCTGTATAGTGGTAATGACTGTGTGGGGGTGGGAGCTGTATGGTGGTAATGACTGTGTGGTGGTGGGAGCTGTATGGTGGTAATGATTGTGTGGTGGTTGAGGGCTGTATAGTTGTAATTACTGTGTGGTGGTGGGAGGCTGTATGGTGAGAATGACTGTGTGGTGGTGGGCGATGAATAGTGGTAGTGACTGTTTGGTGGTGGGGGGCTGAATGGTGGTAATGACTGTGTTTTGGTGGGGGCTGTATGGTGGTAATGACTGTGTGGTGTGTGGGGCTGAATAGTGATAATGACTGTGTGGTGGTGGAGGGCTGTATGGTGGTAATGACTGTGTGGTGGGAGCTGTATGGTGGTAATGACTGTGTGGTGATGGTGGGCTAAATAATGGTAATGACTGTGTGGTGGTGGGGGCTGAATGGTGGTAGTGACTGTGTGGTGGTGGGGGCTGTGTAGTGGTAATGACTGTGTGGTGGTGGGGGGGGGGGTTATATAGTCGTAATGACTGTGTGGTGGTGGGAGCTGTATGGTAGTAATGACTGTGTGGTGGTTGGATCTTTATAGTGGTAATGACTGTGTGGTGGTGGGAGCTATATAGTGGTAATGACTTTGTGGTGGTGGTGGGGGCTGTATACTGGTAATGACTGTGTGGTGGTGGGGGTTGTATAGAGGTAATGACTGTGTGGTGGTCGGGGGCTGAAGGGTGGTAATGACTGTGTGGTGGTGGGGGGCTGAAGGGTGGTAATGACAGTGTGGTGGTGGGGGCTAAGTAGTGGTAATGACTATTGTGGTGGGAGCTGTTTACTGGTAATGATTGTGTGGTTGTGGGGGGCTGAATGATGGTAATGACTGTGAAGGCGTGGGAGCTGTATGGTGGTATTGACTTTATGGTGGTAGGAACTGCATGGTGGTAATGATTGTGTGGTGGGGCGGGTGTATAGTAGTAATGACTGTGTTGTTGTGGAGGGCTGAATGGTGGTAATGACTGTGTATAGGTGGTGGGGGCTGTATAGTGGTAATGGCTGTGTGGTGGTGTGGGCTGAATGGTGGTAATGACTGTGTTGTGGTGGGTCTGTATGGTGGTAATGACTCTGTCGTGTTGGGGGCTGTATAGTGGTAATGACTGTGTGGTGGTGGGAGCTGTATGGTGGTAATGACTGTGTGGTGGTGGAAGCTGTATGGTGGTAATGACTGTGTGGTGGTGGGGGGCTAAATGGTGGTAATGACTGTGTGGTGGTTGGGGGCTGTATGGTGGTAATGACTGTGTGGTGGTGGGAGCTGTATGGTGGTAATGACTGTGTGGTGGTGGAAGCTGTATGTTGGTAATGACTGTGTGGTGGTAGGGGGCTGAATGGTGGTAATGACTGTGTGGTGGTAGGGGCTAAATTGTGGTAATGACAGTATGATGGTGGAGGGCTGTATAGTGATAATGACTGTGTGGTGGTGGGGGGCTGAATGGTCGTAATGACAGTGTAGTGGTGGGGAGCTGTACGGTGGTAATGACTATGTAATAAAGAGGGCAGAATGGTGGTAATGACTGTGTAGTGGTGGAGGGCTGTATGGTGGTAATGACTGTGTGATTGTGGGGCTGTATAGTGGTAATGACTGTGTGGGGGTGGGAGCTGTATGGTGAGAATGACTGTGTGGTGGTGGTGGGCTAAATAATGGTAATGACTGTGTGGTGGTGGGGGCTGAATGGTGGTAGTGACTGTGTGGTAGTGGGGGGGGGGGTTGCATAGTCGTAAAGACTGTGTGGTGGTGGGGGCTGTAAGGTGGTAATGACTGTGTGGTGGTGGTGGGGGCTGTATACTGGTAATGACTGTGTGGTGGTGGGGGGCTGTATAGAGGTAATTACTGTGTGGTGGTGGGGGGCTGTATTGTTGTAACGACTGTGTGGTGGTAGGCGCTAAATCATCGTAATGACTGTGTGGTGGTGTGGGGCTGAATAGGTCCCACACCAAAGTATATAGTATAGGCCCGTGAATAGGCCCCCCACACCAAAACGCCCCATAGCGGCGTTTGGTCACATTTGTCCCAAACCTCCCTGCAGTTTCAAAATATCCCAAACATCCCAATTTCGAGGCCTGAGCCATATTTTGGAGCCAAATTCTAGCTCTCTGCACGTATTCGCAGTTTGAAATTACGACTTTTTTATACCCAACACATGCGAAGTACTGAAAGCACCGTTTGGTCATATTTGTCGCAAATCTCCCTGCAGGTTTCAAAATATCCTAAACATCCCAATTTCGAGGCATGAGCCATATTTTGGAGCCAAATTCAGGCTCTCTGCACGTATTCGCAGTTTGAAATTACGACTTTTCATACCCAACATATGCCAAGTACTAAAAGCGGCGTTTGGTCACAATTGTCCCAAACCCCCCTGCAGTTTTCAAAATATATCCCAAACATCCCAATTTCGAGGCCTGAGCAATATTTTGGAGCCAAATTCTGGCTCTATGTACGTATTCGCAGTTTGAAATTACGATTTTTATACCCAACATATGCCAAGTCCTGAAAGCGGCAGCAAGTCACATTTTGCACAAACTCCCCTGCAGTTTTCGAAATATCCCAATTTCCAGGCCTGAGCCATATTTTGGAGAAAAATCCTGGCTCTCTGAACGTATTCGCAGTTTGAAATTACGACTTTTTTAAACCCAACATATGCCAAGTACTGAAAGCGGCGGTTGATCACATTTGTCCCAATCCCCCCTGCAATTTTCAAAATATCCCAAATATCCCAATTTCGAGGCCTGAACCATATTTTGGAGCCAAATTCTGGCTCTATGTACGTATTCGCAGTTTGAAATTACGATTTTTAAAATCAACATATGCCAAGTCCTGAAAGCGGCAGCAAGTCACATTTTGCACAAACTCCCCTGCAGTTTTCGAAATATCCCAATTTCGAGGCCTGAGCCATATTTTGGAGAAAAATTCTGGCTCTCTGCACGTATTCACAGTTTGAAATTACGACTTTTTATACCCAACATATGCCAAGTCCTGAGAGCGGCAGTGAGTCACATTTTGCACAAACTTCCCTGCAGTTTTGGAAATATCCCAAATATCCCAATTTCGAGGCCTGAGCCATATTTTGGAGAAAAATTCTGGCTCTCTGCACGTATTCGCAGTTTGAAATTACGACTTTTTTTATACCCAACATATGCCAAGTACTGAAAGCGGTGTTTGGTCCCATTTGTCCCAATCCCCCCTGCAATTTTTAAAATATCCCAAATATCCCTATTTCGAGGCCTGAGACATATTTTGGAGCCAAGTTCTGGCTCCCTGCACGTATTCGCAGTTTGAAATTACGACTTTTTTATACCCAATATATGCGAAGTACTGAAAGCGGCGTTTGGTCACATTTGTCCCAAACCTCCCTGCAGTTTTCAAAATATCGCTAACATCCCAATATCGAGGCCTGAGCCTTATTTTGGAGCCAAATTCTGGCTCTTTGCACGTATTCGCAGTGTGAAAATACGACTTTTTATACCCAACATATGCCAAGTACTGAAAGCGGCAGTGAATCACATTTTGCACAAACTCCCCTGCAGTTTTCAAAATATCCCAAATATCCCAATTTCGAGGCCTGAGCCATATTTTGGAGCCAAATTCTGGCTCTCTGCACGTATACGCTGTTGGAAATTATGACTTTTTATACCCAACATATGCCAAGTACTGAAAGCGGCGTTTGGTCACATTTGTCCCAAACCTCCCTGTAGTTTTCAAAATATCCCAAACATCCGAATTTCGAGGCCTGAGCCATATTTTGTTGCCAAATTCAGGCTCTCTGCACGTATTCGCAGTTTGATATTACGTCTTTTTATACCCAACATATGCCAAGTACTGAAAGCGGCAGTGAGTCACATTTTGCACAAACTTCCCTGCAGTTTTCAAAAAATCCCAAACATCCCAATATCGAGGCCTGAGCCATATTTTGGAGCCAAATTCTGGCTCTCTGCACGTTTTCGCAGTTTGAAATTAGGACTTTTTCATACCCAACACATGCGAAGTACTGAAAGCGTCGTTTGGTCACATTTGTCCCAAACCTCCCTGCAGTTTTCAAAATATCCTAAACATCCCAATTTCGAGGCATGAGCCATATTTTGGAGCCAAATTAAGGCTCTATGCACGTATTCACAGTTTGAAATTGTGACTTTTTATACGCAACATATGCCAAGTCCTGAGAGCGGCAGTGAGTCACATTTTGCACAAACTCCCCTGCAGTTTTCGAAATATCCCAAATATCCCAATTTCGAGGCCTGAGCCATATTTTGGAGAAAAATTCTGTCTCTCTGCACGTATTCGCAGTTTGAAATTACGACTTTTTTTATACCCAACATATGCCAAGTACTGAAAGCGGTGTTTGGTCACATTTGTCCCAATCCCCCCTGCAATTTTCAAAATATCCCAAATATCCCTATTTCGAGGCCTGAGCCATATTTTGGAGCCAAATTCTGGCTCCCTGCACGTATTCGCAGTTTGAAATTACGACTTTTTTATACTCAATATATGCGAAGTACTGAGAGCGGCGTTTGGTCACATTTGTCCCAAACTTCCCTGCAGTTTTCAAAATATCGTAAACATCCCAATATCGAGTCCTGAGCCATATTTTGGAGCCAAATTCTGGCTCTTTGCACGTATTCGCAGTTTGAAAATACGACTTTTTATACCCAACATATGCCAAGTACTGAAAGCGGCAGTGAATCACATTTTGCACAAACTCCCCTGCAGTTTTCAAAATATCCCAAATATCCCAATTTCGAGGCCTGAGCCATATTTTGGAGCCAAATTCTGGCTCTCTGCACGTATACGCTGTTTGAAATTACGACTTTTTATACCCAACATGTGCCAAGTACTGAAAGCGGCGTTTGGTCACATTTGTCCCAAACCTCCCTGTAGTTTTCAAAATATCCCAAACATCCGAATTTCGAGGCCTGAGCCTTATTTTGGAGCCAAATTCAGGCTCTCTGCACGTATTCGCAGTTTGATATTACGTCTTTTTATACCCAACATATGCCAAGTACTGAAAGCGGCAGTGAGTCACATTTTGCACAAACTTCCCTGCAGTTTTCAAAAAATCCCAAACATCCCAATATCGAGGCCTGAGCCATATTTTGGAGCCAAATTCTGGCTCTCTGCACGTTTTCGCAGTTTGAAATTAGGACTTTTTCATACCCAACACATGCGAAGTACTGAAAGCGTCGTTTGGTCACATTTGTCCCAAACCTCCCTGCAGTTTTCAAAATATCCTAAACATCCCAATTTCGAGGCATGAGCCATATTTTGGAGCCAAATTAAGGCTCTCTGCACGTATTCGCAGTTTGAAATTACGACTTTTCATACCCAACATATGCCAAGTACTGAAAGCGGCGTTTGGTCACAATTGTCGCAAACACCCCTGCAGTTTTCAAGATATCCCAAACATCCCAATTTCGAGGCCTGAGCCATATTTTGGAGCCAAATTCTGGCTATCTGCACGTATTCGCAGTTTGAAAATACGACTTTTTATACCCAACATATGCCAAGTAATGAAAGCGCCGTTTGGTCACATTTGTCCCAATCCCCCCCTGCAATTTCCAAAATATCCCGAACATCCCAATTTCTAGGCCTGAGCCATATTTTGGAGCTAAATTCTGGCTCTCTGCGTGTATTCGCAGTTTGAAATTGCGACTTTTTTAAACCCAACATATGACAAGTACTGAAAGCGGCGATTGGTCATATTTGTCCCAAACTCTCCTGCAGTTTTCAAAATGTCTTAAACATCCCAATTTCGAGGCCTGAGCCATATTTTGGAGCCAAATTAAGGCTCTATGCACGTATTCACAGTTTGAAATTGTGACTTTTTATACGCAACATATGCCAAGTCCTGAGAGCAGCAGTGAGTAACATTTTGCACAAACTCCCCTGCAGTTTTCGAAATATCCCAAATATCCCAATTTCGAGGCATGAGCCATATTTTGGAGAAAAATTCTGTCTCTCTGCACGTATTCGCAGTTTGAAATTACGACTTTTTTTATACCCAACATATGCCAAGTACTGAAAGCGGTGTTTGGTCACATTTGTCCCAATCCCCCCTGCAATTTTCAAAATATCCCAAATATCCCTATTTCGAGGCCTGAGCCATATTTTGGAGCCAAATTCTGGCTCCCTGCACGTATTCGCAGTTTGAAATTACGACTTTTTTATACCCAATATATGCGAAGTACTGAGAGCGGCGTTTGGTCACATTTGTCCCAAACTTCCCTGCAGTTTTCAAAATATCGTAAACATCCCAATATCGAGTCCTGAGCCATATTTTGGAGCCAAATTCTGGCTCTTTGCACGTATTCGCTGTTTGAAAATACGACTTTTTATACCCAACATATGCCAAGTACTGAAAGCGGCAGTGAATCTCATTTTGCACAAACTCCCCTGCAGTTTTCAAAATATCCCAAATATCCCAATTTCGAGGCCTGAGCCATATTTTGGAGCCAAATTCTGGCTCTCTGCACGTATACGCTGTTTGAAATTACGACTTTTTATACCCAACATGTGCCAAGTACTGAAAGCGGCGTTTGGTCACATTTGTCCCAAACCTCCCTGTAGTTTTCAAAATATCCCAAACATCCGAATTTCGATGCCTGAGCCTTATTTTGGAGCCAAATTCAGGCTCTCTGCACGTATTCGCAGTTTGATATTACGACTTTTTATACCCAACATATGCCAAGTACTGAAAGCGGCAGTGAGTCACATTTTGCACAAACTTCCCTGCAGTTTTCAAAAAATCCCAAACATCCCAATATCGAGGCCTGAGCCATATGTTGGAGCCAAATTCTGGCTCTCTGCACGTTTTCGCAGTTTGAAATTACGACTTTTTCATACCCAACACATGCGAAGTACTGATAGCGTCGTTTGGTCACATTTGTCCCAAACCTCCCTGCAGTTTTCAAAATATCCTAAACATCCCAATTTCGAGGCATGAGCCATATTTTGGAGCCAAATTAAGGCTCTATGCACGTGTTCGCAGTTTGAAATTACGACTTTTCATACCCAACATATGCCAAGTACTGAAAGCGGCGTTTGGTCACAATTGTCGCAAACACCCCTGCAGTTTTCATGATATCCCAAACATCCCAATTTCGAGGCCTGAGCCATATTCTGGAGCCAAATTCTGGCTCTCTGCACGTATTCGCAGTTTGAAAATACGACTTTTTATACCCAACATATGCCAAGTAATGAAAGCGCCGTTTGGTCACATTTGTCCCAATCCCCCCCTGCAATTTCCAAAATATCCCGAACATCCCAATTTCTAGGCCTGAGCCATATTTTGGAGCTAAATTCTGGCTCTCTGCGTGTATTCGCAGTTTGAAATTGCGACTTTTTTAAACCCAACATATGACAAGTACTGAAAGCGGCGATTGGTCATATTTGTCCCAAACTCTCCTGCAGTTTTCAAAATGTCTTAAACATCCCAATTTCGAGGCCTGAGCCATATTTTGGAGCCAAATTAAGGCTCTATGCACGTATTCACAGTTTTAAATTGTGACTTTTTATACGCAACATATGCCAAGTCCTGAGAGCAGCAGTGAGTAACATTTTGCACAAACTCCCCTGCAGTTTTCGAAATATCCCAAATATCCCAATTTCGAGGCCTGAGCCATATTTTGGAGAAAAATTCTGGCTCTCTGCACGTATTCACAGTTTGAAATTACGACTTTTTTTATACCCAACATATGCCAAGTACTGAAAGCGGTGTTTGGTCCCATTTGTCCCAATCCCCCCTGCAATTTTCAAAATATCCCAAATATCCCTATTTCGAGGCCTGAGACATATTTTGGAGCCAAATTCTGGCTCCCTGCACGTATTCACAGTTTGAAATTACGACTTTTTTATACCCAATATATGCGAAGTACTGAAAGCGGCGTTTGGTCACATTTGTCCCAAACCTCCCTGCAGTTTTCAAAATATCGCTAACATCCCAATATCGAGGCCTGAGCCTTATTTTGGAGCCAAATTCTGGCTCTTTGCACGTATTCGCAGTGTGAAAATACGACTTTTTATACCCAACATATGCCAAGTACTGAAAGCGGCAGTGAGTCACATTTTGCACAAACTTCCCTGCAGTTTTCAAAAAATCCCAAACATCCCAATATCGAGGCCTGAGCCATATTTTGGAGCCAAATTCTGGCTCTCTGCACGTTTTCGCAGTTTGAAATTAGGACTTTTTCATACCCAACACATGCGAAGTACTGAAAGCGTCGTTTGGTCACATTTGTCCCAAACCTCCCTGCAGTTTTCAAAATATCCTAAACATCCCAATTTCGAGGCATGAGCCATATTTTGGAGCCAAATTAAGGCTCTATGCACGTATTCACAGTTTGAAATTGTGACTTTTTATACGCAACATATGCCAAGTCCTGAGAGCGGCAGTGAGTCACATTTTGCACAAACTCCCCTGCAGTTTTCGAAATATCCCAAATATCCCAATTTCGAGGCCTGAGCCATATTTTGGAGAAAAATTCTGTCTCTCTGCACGTATTCGCAGTTTGAAATTACGACTTTTTTTATACCCAACATATGCCAAGTACTGAAAGCGGTGTTTGGTCACATTTGTCCCAATCCCCCCTGCAGTTTTCAAAATATCCCAAATATCCCAATTTCGAGGCCTGAGCCATATTTTGGAGCCAAATTCTGGCTCTCTGCACGTATACGCTGTTTGAAATTACGACTTTTTATACCCAACATGTGCCAAGTACTGAAAGCGGCGTTTGGTCACATTTGTCCCAAACCTCCCTGTAGTTTTCAAAATATCCCAAACATCCGAATTTCGAGGCCTGAGCCTTATTTTGGAGCCAAATTCAGGCTCTCTGCACGTATTCGCAGTTTGATATTACGTCTTTTTATACCCAACATATGCCAAGTACTGAAAGCGGCAGTGAGTCACATTTTGCACAAACTTCCCTGCAGTTTTCAAAAAATCCCAAACATCCCAATATCGAGGCCTGAGCCATATTTTGGAGCCAAATTCTGGCTCTCTGCACGTTTTCGCAGTTTGAAATTAGGACTTTTTCATACCCAACACATGCGAAGTACTGAAAGCGTCGTTTGGTCACATTTGTCCCAAACCTCCCTGCAGTTTTCAAAATATCCTAAACATCCCAATTTCGAGGCATGAGCCATATTTTGGAGCCAAATTAAGGCTCTCTGCACGTATTCGCAGTTTGAAATTACGACTTTTCATACCCAACATATGCCAAGTACTGAAAGCGGCGTTTGGTCACAATTGTCGCAAACACCCCTGCAGTTTTCAAGATATCCCAAACATCCCAATTTCGAGGCCTGAGCCATATTTTGGAGCCAAATTCTGGCTCTCTGCACGTATTCGCAGTTTGAAAATACGACTTTTTATACCCAACATATGCCAAGTAATGAAAGCGCCGTTTGGTCACATTTGTCCCAATCCCCCCCTGCAATTTTCAAAATATCCCGAACATCCCAATTTCTAGGCCTGAACCATATTTTGGAACCAAATTCTGGCTCTCTGCACGTATTCGCAGTTTGAAATTGCGACTTTTTTAAACCCAACATATGACAAGTACTGAAAGCGGCGATTGGTCATATTTGTCCCAAACTCTCCTGCAGTTTTCAAAATGTCTTAAACATCCCAATTTCGAGGCCTGAGCCATATTTTGGAGCCAAATTAAGGCTCTATGCACGTATTCACAGTTTGAAATTGTGACTTTTTATACGCAACATATGCCAAGTCCTGAGAGCAGCAGTGAGTAACATTTTGCACAAACTCCCCTGCAGTTTTCGAAATATCCCAAATATCCCAATTTCGAGGCATGAGCCATATTTTGGAGAAAAATTCGGTCTCTCTGCACGTATTCGCAGTTTGAAATTACGACTTTTTTTATACCCAACATATGCCAAGTACTGAAAGCGGTGTTTGGTCACATTTGTCCCAATCCCCCCTGCAATTTTCAAAATATCCCAAATATCCCTATTTCGAGGCCTGAGCCATATTTTGGAGCCAAATTCTGGCTCCCTGCACGTATTCGCAGTTTGAAATTACGACTTTTTTATACCCAATATATGCGAAGTACTGAGAGCGGCGTTTGGTCACATTTGTCCCAAACTTCCCTGCAGTTTTCAAAATATCGTAAACATCCCAATATCGAGTCCTGAGCCATATTTTGGAGCCAAATTCTGGCTCTTTGCACGTATTCGCAGTTTGAAAATACGACTTTTTATACCCAACATATGCCAAGTACTGAAAGCGGCAGTGAATCACATTTTGCACAAACTCCCCTGCAGTTTTCAAAATATCCCAAATATCCCAATTTCGAGGCCTGAGCCATATTTTGGAGCCAAATTCTGGCTCTCTGCACGTATACGCTGTTTGAAATTACGACTTTTTATACCCAACATGTGCCAAGTACTGAAAGCGGCGTTTGGTCACATTTGTCCCAAACCTCCCTGTAGTTTTCAAAATATCCCAAACATCCGAATTTCGAGGCCTGAGCCTTATTTTGGAGCCAAATTCAGGCTCTCTGCACGTATTCGCAGTTTGATATTACGACTTTTTATACCCAACATATGCCAAGTACTGAAAGCGGCAGTGAGTCACATTTTGCACAAACTTCCCTGCAGTTTTCAAAAAATCCCAAACATCCCAATATCGAGGCCTGAGCCATATGTTGGAGCCAAATTCTGGCTCTCTGCACGTTTTCGCAGTTTGAAATTACGACTTTTTCATACCCAACACATGCGAAGTACTGATAGCGTCGTTTGGTCACATTTGTCCCAAACCTCCCTGCAGTTTTCAAAATATCCTAAACATCCCAATTTCGAGGCATGAGCCATATTTTGGAGCCAAATTAAGGCTCTATGCACGTGTTCGCAGTTTGAAATTACGACTTTTCATACCCAACATATGCCAAGTACTGAAAGCGGCGTTTGGTCACAATTGTCGCAAACACCCCTGCAGTTTTCATGATATCCCAAACATCCCAATTTCGAGGCCTGAGCCATATTCTGGAGCCAAATTCTGGCTCTCTGCACGTATTCGCAGTTTGAAAATACGACTTTTTATACCCAACATATGCCAAGTAATGAAAGCGCCGTTTGGTCACATTTGTCCCAATCCCCCCCCCCTTGCAATTTCCAAAATATCCCGAACATCCCAATTTCTAGGCCTGAGCAATATTTTGGAGCTAAATTCTGGCTCTCTGCGCATATTCGCAGTTTGAAATTGCGAATTTTAAACCCAACATATGACAAGTACTGAAAGCGGCGTTTGGTCATATTTGTCCCAAACTCTCCTGCAGTTTTCAAAATATCCCAAACATCCCAATTTCGAGGCCTGAGCCATATTTTGGAGCCAAATTAAGGCTCTCTGCACGTATTCGCAGTTTGAAATTGTGACTTTTTTATACCCAACATATGCCAAGTACTGAAAGCGGCGTTAGGTCATATTTGTCCCAAACTGTCCTGCAGTTCTCAAAATATCCCAAACATCCCAATTTCGTAGCCTGAGCCATATTTTGGAGCTAAATTCTGGCTCTCTGCAAGTAATCGCAGTTTGAATTTGTGATTTTTTTTTACCCAACATATTCCAAGTACTGAAAGCGGCGTTTGGTCACATTTGTCCCAATCCCTCCTGCAGTTTTCAAAATATCCCAAACATCCCAATTTCGAGGCCTGAGCCATATTTTGGAGCTAAATTCAGGCTCTCTGCACGTATTCTCAGTTTGAAATTACGCCTTCTTATACCCAACATATGCCTAGTACTGAAAGAGGTAGTGAGTCACATTTTGCACAAACTCCCCTGCAGTTTTCGAAATATCCCAAATATCCCAATTTCGAGGCCTGAGCCATATTTTGGAGCCAAATTCTGGCTCTATGCACGTATTCGCAGTTTGAAATTACGCCTTTTTATACCCAACATATGCCAAGTACTGAAAGCGGCGTTTGGCCAAATTTTTCCCAAATCACCCTGCAGTTTTCAAAATATCCCAAATATCCCAATTTCGTGGCCTGAGCCATATTTTGGAGCCTAATTCTGACTCTGCACGTATTCGCAGTTTGAAATTACGACTTTTTATACCTAACATATGCCAAGTACTGAAAGCGGCGTTTGGACACATTTGTCCCAATCCCCCCGGCAGTTTTCAAAATATATCAAACAACCCAATTTCGAGGCCTGAGTCATATTTTGGAGCCAAATTCAGGCTCTCTGCACGTATTCGCAGTTTGAAATTACGACTTTTTATACCCAACATATGCCAAGTACTGAAAGCGGTGACTGGTCACATTTGTCACAAACCTTCCTGCAGTTTTCAAAATATCCCAAATATCCCAAGTACTGAAAGCGGCGTTTGGTCACATTTGTCACAAACCTACCTGCAGTTTTCAAAATATCCCAAATATCCCAATTTCGAGGCCTCAGCCATATTTTGGAGCCAAATTCTGGCTCTCTGCACGAATTCGCAGTTTGATATTACGACTTTTTATACCCAACATATGCCAAGTACTGAAAGAGGCAGTGAGTCACATTTTGCACAAATTCCCCTGCAGTTTTCAAAATGTACCAAACATGCCAATTTCGAGGCCTGAGCCATATTTTGGAGCCAAATTCTGGCTCTCTGCACGTATTCGCAGTTTGAAATTACGACTTTTTTATACCCAACATATGTGAAGTACTGAAAGCAGCATTTGGTCACATTTGTCCC
This sequence comes from Procambarus clarkii, assembly GCF_040958095.1. NCBI lineage: Eukaryota > Metazoa > Arthropoda > Malacostraca > Decapoda > Cambaridae > Procambarus > Procambarus clarkii. The sequence goes on from NC_091198.1 coordinate 36,911,150, forward strand.
AGACTTCCCTGCAATTTTCAAAATATCCCAAAAATCCCAATATCGAGGCCTGAGCCATATTTTGGAGCCAAAATCTGGCTCTCTGCACGTATTCGTAGTTTGAAATTACGACTTTTTATGCGGATCGTATGATAAGTACTGAAAGTGGCGTTTGGTCAAATTTGTACCAAACCCCCCTGCAGTTTTCAAAATATCTCAAACATCCCAATTTCGAGAATGAGCCATATTTTCGAGCCAAATTCAGGCTCTCTGCACGTATTAGCAGTTTGAAATTACGACTTTTTATACCCAACATATGCCAAGTACTGAAAGCGGCATTGAGTCACATTTTGCACAAACTCCCCTGCAGCTTTCAAAATATCCCAAATATCCCAATTTCGAGGCCTGAGCCATATTTTGGAGCCAAATTCTGGCTCTCTGCACGTATTTGCAGTTTGAAAATTCGACTTTTTTATACCCAACATATGCCAAGTACTGAAAGCGGCGTTTGGTCACATTTGTCCCAAACTCTCTTACAGTTTTCAAAATATCCCAAACATCCCAATTACGAGGCCTGAGCCATATTTTGGAGCCAAATTCTGGCATTCTGCACGTAATCGCAGTTTGAAATTGCGATTCTTTATACCCAACATATGCCAAGTACTGAATGCGGCGTTTGGTCATATTTGTCCCAAACCCCCCTGCAGCTTTCAAAACATCCCAAACTTTCCAAACACCCCAATTTCCGTGCCTGACCCATATTTTGGAACCAAATTCTGGCTCTCTGCACGTATTCGCAGTTTGAAATTACGACTTTTTATACCCAACATATGTCAAGTACTGAAAGCGGCAGTGAGTCACATTTTGCACAAACTCCCCTGCAGTTTTCAAAATATCCCAAATATCCCAATTTCGAGGCCTGAGACATATTTTGGAGCTAAATTCTGGCTCTCTTCACGTATTCACAGTTTGATATTACGACTTTTTATACCCAAGATATGCCAAGTACTTAGAGCGGCAGTGAGTCACAGTTTGCACAAACTCCCCTGCAGTTTTCAAAATATCCCAAACATCCCAATTTCGAGGCCTGAGCCATATTATGGAGCCAAATTCTGGCTCTTTGCACGTATTCGCAGTTTGAAATTACGACTTTTTATACGGAACATATGCCAAATACTGAAAGAGGCGTTTGATCATATATGTCCCAAGGCCCCCTGCAGTTTTCAAAATATCCCAAACAACCCAATTTCGTGGCCTGAGCCATTTTTTGGAGCCAAATTCTGGCTCTATGCACGTATTCGCAGTTTGAAATTACTTCTTTTTATACCCAACATATGCCAAGTCCTGAAAGCGGCAGTGAGTCACATTTTGAACAAACTCCCCTGCAGTTTTCGAAATATCCCAAACAACCCAATTTCGAGGCCTTAGCCATATTTTGGAGCCAAATTCTGGCTCTCTGCACGTATTCGCAGTTTGAAATTGCGATTTTTTTATACCAAACATATGCCAAGTACTGAAAGCGCCGTTTGGTCACATTTATCCCAATCCCCCCTGCAGTTTTCAAAAGATCCCAAACATCCCAATTTCGAGGCCTGATTCATATTTTGGAGCCAAATTCAGGATCTCTGCATGTATTCGCAGTTTGAAATTACGACTTTTTATACCCAACATATGCCAAGTACTGAAAGCGGCATTGAGTCACATTTTGCACAAACTCCCCTGCAGCTTTCAAAATATCCTAAATATCCCAATTTCGAGGCCTGAACCATATTTTGGAGCCAAATTCTGGCTCTCTGCACGTATTCGTAGTTTGATAATACGACTTTTTATACCCAACATATAGCAATTACTGAAAGGGGCAGTGAGTCACATTTTGCAAAAACTCCCCTGCAGTTTTCGAAATATCCCAAATATCCCAAATTCGAGGCCTGAGATATATTTTGGACCCAAATTCTGGCTCTCTAAACGTATTCGCAGTTTGAAATTACGACTTTTTATACCCAACATATGCCAAGTACTGAAAGCGGCAGTGAGTCACATTTTGCACAAACTCCCCAGCAGTTTTCAAAATATCCCAAACATCCCAATTTCGAGGCCTGAGCCATATTTTGGAGCCAAATTCAGGCTCTCTGCAAGTATTCGCAATTTGTAATTACGACTTTTTTACGCCCAACATATGCGAAGCACTGAAAGCGGTGTTTGGTCACATCTGTCCAAAACCTCCCTGCCGTTTTCAAAATAACCCAAACATCCCAATATCGAGGCCTGAGCCATATTTTGGAGCCAAATTCTTGCTCTCTGCACGTATTCGCAGTTTGAAATTACGATTTTTATACCCAACTTATGCCAAGTAATGAAAGCGGCAGTGAGTCACATTTTGAAAAAACTCCCCTGCAGTTTTCGAAATATCCCAAATATCCCAATTTCGAGGCCTTAGCCATATTTTGGAGCCAAATTCAGGCTCTCTGCACGTATTCACAGTTTGAAATTACTTCTTTTTATACCCAAAATATGCAAAGTCCTGAAAGCGGCAGTGAGTCACATTTTGAACAAACTCCCCTGCAGTTTTCAAAATATCCCAAATATCCCAATTTTGAGGCCTGAGTCATATTTTGGAGCCAAATTCTGGCTCTCTGCACGTATTCGCAGTTTGAAATTACGACTTTTTATACCCAACATATGCCAAGTACTGAAAGCGGCAGTGAGTCACGTTTTGCGCAAACTCCCCTGCAGTTTTCAAAATATCCCAAATATCCCAATTTCGAGGCCTGAGTAATATTTTGGAGCCAAATTCTGGCTCTCTGAACGTATTCGCAGTTTGAAATTGCGAATTTTTTATACTCAACATATGCCAAGTACTGAAAGCGGCGTTTGGACACATTTGTCCCAATCCCCCCTGCAGTTTTCAAAATATATCAAACATCTCAATTTCGAGGCCTGAGCCATATTTTGGAGCCAAATTCTTGCTCTCTGCACGTATTCGCAGTTTGAAATTACGACTTTTTTATACCCAACATAGGCGAAGTACTGAAAGCGGCGTTTGGTCACATTTGTCCCAAACCTCCCTGCAGTTTTAAAAATATCCCAAATATCACAATTTCGAGGCCTGAGCCATTTTTTGGAGCCAAATTCTGGCTCTATGCACGTATTCGCAGTTTGAAATTACTTCTTTTTATACCTAACATATGCCATGTCCATCCAGATACCTGTCTCTTGGGAAACAATGAACCAACTCACATCAGGGGAGGACGGCTTGACTATGCCTGCCTTTTAAACTCTCAGGGGATTATGGGGGAGGCTCGGGTTGTTCGGGAACTACTTAGTGACCACTTTGCCTTGAACGTTGAATTACCATTGGGGAAAAAACAAGTCCACTTTCAAAGGAAAAGGGTAAACATTAATAAAGATATGAAAAATTATTTTATTCAAAATAGGGGAGATTGGTATCAACATTACATGCCGCTCTGCGTTGAAAGTTTTTACGAGGACATGGTCGAGAACATAGAGAAATTAGTACTGTTGTAATCCACAAGTTAGTAGGAATTATTAGCTAGAGGATCATTACTACAACACTTAACGAATGATGATTGAAAGTACATGTAAGTAGACAGACTATGGATCACATATCTAAGAAAGGTCAATGGATTAAGACCGAAGCTGTTTAGCCAAATTAATAATTCCTGTTGTAATCCACAAGTTAGTAGGAATTATTAGCTAGAGGATCATTACTACAACACTTAACGAATGATGATTGAAAGTACATGTAAGTAGACAGACTATGGATCACATATCTAAGAAAGGTCAATGGATTAAGACCGAAGCTGTTTAGCCAAATTAATAATTCCTGGAAAGAGGAATTATTCTTCGTCAGGCTTCTAGGAACAAGATTACCGCTCTAGGGATAAGGTTAATCGGATTATACCTTCCTTGAGAGGAGTGGTGAAATGTTTGAGGCCATGGCTGACTGGAGGCAGTCTGATTGTGGAAGTTGAACTAGCAAGTCCTTTGGATCCCCGTTTGCGGCAGCAGGGAAGTGTAGCAGACAGCTATGCGAGAACCTGATGTGATCTTAGTGACCAAGTTAAGTCTGCAGTATGTGAGTATTGAATGTAAGACTAACCGGGTGTGGAGCGTTGTAGTAATCATTCCGTATTAGGGACTTAGGCGGAAGTTACGAGTGTGGGTGGTGATCGCGGAGGTCAAGTGGTCTATGGGTATTGGAAGTGTATTGACCTAATAGAGTATGTTAATATGTATTTATTTGTCAGAGTCTATTCTTTGTAATTAAATGACAAAACCCGACGGCCTTTAAATACCTTCCATATGTTCATTCATGGTGTTCCAGTACAAACCTAGTGGTACGCCTCAAGGGTCTGGTGTGTGTAGGAGTACACGGTGGTAGTAACGGTTGCTGAGGCAAGGTGTTATGTGTTGTGTAATCGCTGTGTCGGAATGAACCGGGGTTCAGCGTCACGACAGTACAGAGGGAAAATAACGGGGGCAGGGGAAGCAAGACGCATGGACCTAAGAAATTTAAATATTCCAATGATCAGCAAGTCAAGGGGTGGGAGAGAATGCTACGGAGTGCACATAAAGAATGGTTAAAATATGGAATGAGGGATGAAGAGAAAAATACAATGTTGGAAGTGGCTAGGGAATGCAGTCAGGTGAGGAAGGAGGCGCGGGACAGATACTGGCAAGACTTTGCTCAGTCCATTGGTAATACTAAGAACCTGAAAGACATATGGAGAGCAGTAAACAAAGTCAGGGGTTGTAAGACCAAATTCATTGCTCATTCAGATCCAGGGAAAGTTGCTAATGAGTTAGTAGATAAATGGGCAAGTGCTGCTGGTATGGAGTCCTTACCTGCAGACACGAGAGTCACCATTGAGTCATGGGAAAATATTAGAAATGGAGTAACTTTATGTGCCTTAAATACAAGATCTATAACATGCACTGAGATAACTCACGATGAGCTACTGGATGCTATAAAAAGTGGCAGCTCTACTGCTCCGGGAAAAGATGGAGTAACGTATGACATACTTAATTATTTAGCCGGTATGAAACCTAGTCCCTTACTTGATTTGTTTAATATGAGTTATAGAGAGGGAAAGTTACCAAGAAAATGGAAAGAGGCTGTCATCATTCCTATCCATAAGTCTAACGGAGGCTACAGACCTGTCTCCTTAATATCCTGCTTTTGTAAAATGATGGAAAGGATTTTGTTAAATAGGCTACTCTACCTTGTAGGTGTTAACATGTCCAGTAATCTCTTTGGTTTTATCAAAGGCAAAAGTACTGCGGATTGTCTCTTAAAGTGTTTGTCTAATGTGGATGACAATTGTAGAGTTTTTGTTGATCTACAAGGAGCATTTGATAAAGCCAATGGGGAAGTAATCTTATACGAATTAGCCAATCTGGGAATAACAGGGAGATTGCTACACTGGATAAGGGATTATCTACAAGGCAGAAAAGGTCAGGTGTATTACCAGGGTTACATGTCTGAGGAACGGAGGTTTCAGTTAGGTACCCCACAAGGGGGAGTATTAAGTCCCACCTTATTCAATGTATTAATGAACAGATTAGCATCAGAGATGTATCCTCCAGGGGTCACGACGATCATATATGCTGATGACATTCTTATACAAGGCACTTCTGGGAACAAAATTCAAACTGCTCTTAACATACTTGGTACAACCTGTCACAAGTTAGGCTTAGTTATAAATGCAGATAAAACCAAATACGAGTATAGGAAACGAAGAAATATAACACTTACTCTAAATGGTGTGGAACTGAGCCGTGTTCAGAAGTACAAGTATCTGGGCATGTATGTTGGATACACATGTGAGAGTAAAAATGCTGAAATAAATCATATCAGCACCTTATGTAAAGCCCGTCTGCATCCTCTGAAAGCACTGGCTTTTTCTGGTAAAGGTGTTGGGGTACCTATCTTGCGGATGTTATACATAAGTACTGTTCGGTCCCTGATAGACTACGCAGCACCCGTATTGTCTTACACAGGCCAAGGCAGAATTAAAAAAATAGAGCTGATACAGAACGAGGCTATGAGGATTATTCTTGGATGTCAAAGAAATGCAATGATTGAAATAATGAGAATGGAATTAAATTTACAGAGTGTGTGTGATAGAGTCCGTGACATTAACACTAGAGTATCTATTCGTTTCATGCGGAGAAAAGGAAGGGATAAGCTGTTTGAGAGCGTTCAGACCTGCTTGAGTGACGTACACACTTCCAGGAAACTGAGGGAGACACGCTACACGAGGGGATTAGCTCATGACCTCAGGGAATACGACGTACTTGACTGCTGTAAACCCTCTCGACAGTGTAATATGTCTGCTCCCTGGAAAGTACAGAAAATAGACGTCGAAATTGTACCCCTCAAGGCTAAAAAGATTCATCATGAACCGGGACAATTACGGTGTTTGTATGGAAGCATGATATCTCGGTTACCAAGAGGCAACAGTTTACATGTATATTGCGACGGGTCGGTGGCGGAGGATGGCAGGGCAGGGTGTGGTGTCCTAATAAGGGATTATACGGAGTTTGGGACTGTGGACAGGATAATTGAACTCTGGCTTAGTAATTATATATCATCCACACAAGCTGAACTGCAGGCCATTCTGGCGTGTTTGGAGGAAGTACGTCATGACGACAAAAATGTTTTTGTATTTGTCGATAGCCGAGGAGCACTGGAGTCCTTAAACAGTCAAAACCCAGTCTTCATGTCTATAGTTGAGGACTGTAAGAGAAGAATAACTGAGATACAGCTGAAAGGTTATAGTGTGAAATTCATGTGGATTCCATCTCATGTTGGAATAGTGCTCAACGAGGTGGCGGATGACTTGGCCAAACGTGCCACATCAAAACCACAAGTTGACATTGAATGTAAATTCACAATGAGACAAATAAGAAGCAAAATCAGAAATATTCAGGCACAGACGGGAGTGGAGAGGAGAGAGATAATGTATGAGAGTAGTCAAACCATGCAACACTACATGTATGTGAGTCAAAACACCCATTTCACTTATGGTAAAAGGAGAAATGCTTGGAGTGACTCTGTGTACATGCGGCTCAGGCTTGGGTACAAATATTACTGGGAATATGGGTTAGATGTTCATGATAATGACACGAGGTGTAAACTATGTGGTATGTTAAGGTGTCACACCCTGGCCCATTATGTTCTTGATTGTCCGTTGATTAATGTATATAGAAACACTGAGATAAGGACTGTTCCTGAACAAATAGCCTGGATGTGTCACAACGGAAAGGTTGATGATATTCTTGAGAGATATAAGAATTTTGTACCAAGATTTTAATATTTTGTTGAATTATCTGCATGTCTCTTGCAAATTGTCTATACAGTATACCTAGGTCATAAAAGTATTTGTGTGTACGTCTGATAACATACTCCTTGTGAAGGAGGAAATGTATATGTTTACCTCTCAGAATGGTTGGCAATATGTTTATTTGTGATGTGTGTCTATGTATATATTAACACGTTGTACTGAATGGGGTGAAAATAGCTTGAGCTACCTCATCCCTTTGTGTGTATTTTACCTCAATAAACTTATTTCAATTTCAATTTCAATTTCAATTTCAATATGCCAAGTCCTGAAAGCGGCAGTGAGTCACAGTTTGAACAAACTCCCCTGAAGTTTTCGAAATATCCCAAATATCCCAATTTCGAGGCCTTAGCCATATTTTGGAGCCAAATTTTGGCTCTCTGCACGTATTCGCAGTTAGAAATTGCGATTTTTTATACCCAACATATGCCAAGTACTGAAAGCGGCGTTTGGTCACATTTGTCCCAATCCCCCCTGCAGTTTTCAAAATATCTCAAACATCCCAATTTCGAGGCCTGATTCATATTTTGGAGTCAAATTCAGGCTCTCTGCATGTATTCGCAGTTTGAAATTACTACTTTTTATACCCAACATATTCCAAGTAATGAAAGTGGCAGTGAGTCACATTTTGCAAAAACTCCCCTGCAGTTTTCGAAATATCCCAAATATCCTAATTTCGAGGCCTGAGCCATATTTTGGAGCCAAATTCTGGCTCTCTAATCGTATTCGCAGTTTGAAATGACGACTTTTTATACCCAACATATGCCAAGTACTGAAATCGGCGTTTGGCCAAATTTGTCCCAAACCTCTGTGCAGTTTTCAAAATATCCCAAATATCCCAATTTCGAGGCCTGAACCATATTTTGGAGCCAAATTCTGGCTCTCTGCACGTATTCGCAGTTTTAAATTACTTCTTTTTATACCCAACTTATGCCAAGTCCTGAAAGCGGCAGTGAGTCACATTTTGAACAAACTCCCCTGCAGTTTTCGAAATATCCCAAATATCCCAATTTCGAGGCCTTAGCCATATTTTGGAGCCAAATTCTGGCTCTTTGCACGTATTCGCAGTTTGAAATTGCGATTTTTTTATACCCAACATATGCCAAGTACTGAAAGAGGCGTTTGGTCACATTTGCCCCAATCCCCCCTGCAGTTTTCAAAATATCCCAAACATCCCAATTTCGAGGCCTGATTCATATTTTGGAGCCAAATTCTGGCTCTCTGCAATTATTCGAAGTTTGATATTACGACTTTTTATACACAACATATGCCAATTACTGAAAGCGGCAGTGAGTCACATTTTGCACAAACTCCCCTGCAGTTTTCAAAATATCCCAAACATCCCAATTTCGAGGCCTGAGCCATATTTTGGAGCCAAATTCAGGCTCTCTGCACGTATTCGCAGTTTGAAATTGCGATTTTTTTATACCTTAACATATGCCAAGTACTGAAAGCGGCGTTTGGTCACATTTGTCCCAATCCCCCCTGCAGTTTTCAAAATATCCCAAACATCCCAATTTCGAGGCCTGAGCCATATTTTGGAGCCAAATTCAGGCTCTCTGCACGTATTCGCAATTTGTAATTACGACTTTTTTATGCCCAACATATGTGAAGTACTGAAAGCGGCGTTTGGTCACATCTGTCCCAAACCTCCCTGCAGTTTTCAAAATATCCCAAACATCCCAATATCGAGGCCTGAGCCATATTTTGGAGCCAAATTCTTGCTCTCTGCACGTATTCGCAGTTTAGAAATTACGACTATTTTTTATACCCAATATAGGCGAAGAACTGAAAGCGGCGTTTGGTCACATTTGTCCCAAACCTCCCTGCCGTTTTAAAATATCCCAAATATCCCAATTTCGAGGCCTGAGTCATTTTTTGGAGCCAAATTCTGTCTCTATGCACGTATTCGCAGTTTGAAATTACTTCTTTTTGTACCCAACATATGCAAAGTCCTGAAAGCGGCAGTGAGTCACATTTTGAACAAACTCCCCTGCAGCTTTCGAAATATCCCAAATATCCCAATTTCGAGGCCTGAGCCATATTTTGGAGCCAAATTTTGTCTCTCTAAACGTATTTGCAGTTTGAAATTACTTCTTTTTATACCCAACATATGCAAAGTCCTGAAAGCGGCAGTGAGTCACATTTTGAACAAACTCCACTGCAGTTTTCGAAATATCAAAAATATCCATATTTCGAGGCCTGAGCCATATTTTGGAGCCAAATTCTGGCTCTCTGCACGTATTCGCAGTTTGAAATTGCGATTTTTTTTAATACCCAACATATGCCAAGTACTGAAAGCGGCATTTGGTCACATTTGTCCCAATCCCCTCTGCAGTTTTCAAAATATCTCAAACATCCCAATTTCGAGGCCTGATTCATATTTTGGAGCCAAATTCAGGCTCTCTGCATGTATTCGCAGTTTGAAATTACGACTTTTTATACCCAACATATGCCAAGTACTGAAAGCGGCAGTGAGTCACATTTTGCAAAAACTCCCCTGCAGTTTTCGAAATATCCCAAATATCCCAATTTCGAGGCCTGAGCCATATTTTGGAGCCAAATTCTGGCTCTCTAAACGTATTCGCAGTTTGAAATTACAACTTTTTATACCCAACATATGCCAAGTACTGAAAGCGGCGTTTGGCCAAATTTGTCCCAAACCTCCCTGCAGTTTTCAAAATATCCCAAATATCCCTATTTCGAGGCCTGAGCCATATTTAGGAGCCACATTCAGGCTCTCTGCACGTGTTGGCAGTTTGAAATTACGACTTTTTATACCCAACATATGCCAAGTACTGAAAACGGCATCGAGTCACATTTTGCACAAACTCCCCTGCAGTTTTCAAAATACCCCGAATATCCCAATTTCGAGGCCTGAGCCATATTTTGGAGCCAAATTCTCGCTCTCTGCTCGTATTTACAATTTGAAATTACGACTTTTTTATACCTAACATATGCCAAGTACTGAAAGAGGCGTTGGGTCACATTTGTCTCAATCCCCCCTGCAATTTTCAAAATATCCCGAACATCCCAATTTCGAGGCCTGAGCCATATTTTGGAGCCAAATTCAGCCTCTCTGCACGTATTCGCAGTTTGAAATTGCGACTTTTTATACCCAACATATGCCAAGTACTGAATGCGGCGTTTGGTCATATTTGTCCCAAACCCCCCTACAGTTTTCAAAATATCCCAAACTTCCCAAACTTCCCAATTTCCAGGCCTGAGCCATATTTTGGAGCCAAATTCTGGCTCTCTGCACGTATTCGCAGTTTAAAATTTTGACTTTTTATACCCAACATATGCCAAGTACTGAAAACGGCAGTGAGTCACATTTTGCACAAACTCCCCTGCAGTTTTCAAAATATCCCAAACATCCCAATTTCGAGGCCTGAGCCATTTTTGGAGCCAAATTCTGACTGTATGAACATATTCGCAGTTTTAAATTACTTCTTTTTATACCCAACATATGCCAAGTCCTAAATGCGGCAGTGAGTCACATTTTGAACAAACTCCACTGCAGTTTTCGAAATATCCAAAATATCCAAATTTCGAGGCCTGAGCCATATTTTGGAGCCAAATTCTGGCTCTCTGCACGTATTCGCAGTTTGAAATTGCGATTTTTTTATACCCAACATATGCCAAGTACTGAAAGCGGCGTTTGGTCACATTTGTCCCTATCCCCCCTGCAGTTTTCAAAATATCCCAAACATCCCAATTTCGAGGCCTGAGCCATATTTTGGAGCTAAATTCAGGCTCTCTGCACGTTTTCGCAATTTGTAATTACGACTTTTTTATGCCCAACATATGTGAAGTACTGAAAGCGGCGTTTGGTCACATCTGTCCCAAACCTCCCTGCCGTTTTAAAAATATCCCAAATATCCCAATTTCGAGGCCTGAGTCATTTTTTGGAGCCAAATTCTGTCTCTATGCACGTATTCGCAGTTTGAAATTACTTCTTTTTATACCCAACATATGCGAAGTCCTGAAAGCGGCAGTGAGTCACATTTTGAACAAACTCCCCTGCAGCTTTCGAAATATCCCAAATATCCCAATTTCGAGGCCTGAGCCATATTTTGGAGCCAAATTTTGTCTCTCTAAACGTATTTGCAGTTTGAAATTACTTCTTTTTATACCCAACATATGCCAAGTACTGAAAGCGGCAGTGAGTCACATTTTGCAAAAACTCCCCTGCAGTTTTCGAAATATCCCAAATATCCCAATTTCGAGGCCTGAGCCATATTTTGGAGCCAAATTCTGGCTCTCTAAACGTATTCGCAGTTTGAAATTACAACTTTTTATACCCAACATATGCCAAGTAGTGAAAGCGGCGTTTGGCCAAATTTGTCCCAAACCTCCCTGCAGTTTTCAAAATATCCCAAATATCCCTATTTCGAGGCCTGAGCCATATTTAGGAGCCACATTCAGGCTCTCTGCACGTGTTGGCAGTTTGAAATTACGACTTTTTATACCCAACATATGCCAAGTACTGAAAACGGCAGTGAGTCACATTTTGCACAAACTCCCCTGCAGTTTTCAAAATATCCCAAACATCCCAATTTCGAGGCCTGAGCCATTTTTGGAGCCAAATTCTGGCTCTATGAACATATTCGCAGTTTGAAATTACTTCTTTTTATACCCAACATATGCCAAGTCCTGAAAGCGGCAGTGAGTCACATTTTGAACAAACTCCCCTGCAGTTTTCAAAATATCCCAAACATCCCAATTTCGTGGCCTGAGCCATTTTTGGAGCCAAATTCTGGCTGTATGAACATATTCGCAGTTTGAAATTGCGATTTTTTTATACCCAACATATGCCAAGTACTGAAAGCGGCGTTTGGTCACATTTGTCCCAATCCCCCCTGCAGTTTTCAAAATATCCCAAACATCCCAATTTCGAGGCCTGAGCCATTTTTGGAGCCAAATTCTGGTTGTATGAACATATTCGCAGTTTGAAATTGCGATTTTTTTATACCCAACATATGCCAAGTACTGAAAGCGGCGTTTGGTCACATCTGTCCCAAACCTCTATGCAGTTTTAAAAATATCCCAAACATCCCAATTTCGAGGCCTGAGCCATATTTTGGGGCCAAATTCTTGCTCTCTGCACGTATTCGCAATTTGTAATTACGACTTTTTTATACCCAACATAGGCGAAGTACTGAAAGCCGCGGTTGGTCACATTTGTCCCAAACCTCCCTGCAGTTTTAAAAATATCCCAAACATCCCAATTTCGAGGCCTGAGCCATTTTTGGAGCCAAATTCTGGCTGTATGAACATATTCGCAGTTTGAAATTACTTCTTTTTATACCCAACATATGCCAAGTCCTGAAAGCGGCAGTGAGTCACATTTTGAACAAACTCCACTGCAGTTTTCAAAATATCCCAAACATCCCAATTTCGAGGCCTGAGCCATATTTTGGAGCCAAATTCAGGCTCTCTGCACGTATTCGCAATTTGTAATTACGACTTTTTTATGCCCAACATATGCCAAGTACTGAAAGCGGCATTTGGTCACATTTGTCCCAGTCCCCCCTGCAGTTTTCAAAATATCCCAAACATCCCAATTTCGAGGCCTGAGCCATATTTTGGAGCCAAATTCTTGCTCTCTGCACGTATTCGCAGTTTGAAATTACGACTTTTTTATACCCAACATAGGCGAAGTACTGAAAGCCGCGTTTGGTCACATTTGTCCCAAACCTCCCTGCAGTTTTAAAAATATCCCAAACATCCCAATTTCGAGGCCTGAGCCATTTTTTGGAGCCAAATACTGGCTCTATGCACGTATTCGCAGTTTGAAATTACTTAAATTTAAATTTTGCCCCGAGGGGCAAGTTTATTGGGCAGCGCCACTCATCTTTTTAGTGAACATACCGCCATAGCAGAATGTACAACACTCCCCAATAGGAAGAAAACCCGCTGGGTTGTTCATCCTGTCACTTGTACCCAGACACAGCTGGGACTTGCTTAACTGTCTCAAGTGAACAGCTCCTCAAACATGAAGATTAACATTTATCAACCCTTAAAAGCTTACGTTATCTTGCGGGTGCAAAATGGGGAAATCTTTTAAGAACAGTATCAATATTTGACAAATAGTGTTTTCCTAACTCAAACAATGTGGGGTTTATTATTCTACAGTTATTCCTAATGTCTCTCAGGTGTTCACATTCACGTAGATAGTGGTCAAGGCGGTGTCCATCACTCTCACCACAGATTCTGCAACTTCGCTGATCAACTGTTGTTTCCATTCCAAATCTCCATGGATATTTGTATCCAAGACGGATTCTCGCTATTACAGATTCTCTCACTCGTCGTCCTCCTCTTCGGCCATACTGATTGGGATTGCCAGCTGCAACCATGTTGTACCATCGTACAGATTCACTGGTTTGTGCTTCTATCCTCCTTTCCTCAGTTACCTTGTCACGGTGATGTTGCCTGATAATACCTCTAATTTGTAGTTGAGTCTTGGGTATGAAGTATTCAATATGGTCTCCTTCAGCGCCTTCAGCAGCCAGCACATCTGCTTGTTCATTCCCACATATTCCAACATGGGAGGGGATCCACAGAAACTTGATGACTCTTCCCTGATTGGTAAGTACTCTCACAGCTCTCTTGATTTCAGCGACTATTGCAAGATTTTCTGCCTGATTTTTACTTAGGCTTTGCAGTGCTGCTTTTGAATCGGTGCAAATCACTGCACCATTAGTGTTCCGTTCAAGAAACCTTAACGCCATAACAATGGCAGTTAGCTCTGCTTGCGTTGAAGAGGCATAGTTCTCAATACGTGCTTTTTCTTCATTTCTGCGTTCGAAGGTATTATCCTTGATTACCGTGTATGCTGCACCAGCCCTGCCATTGATAGGATTAGATGACCCGTCAGTGTAGATTTGATCTAGTTCATCTCCGGCTTCTTTATAAATGTCCTCGAGATACTTGTGCCTCATTTCTTGTGGTATCATGTTGGATTTTTTCATTGCCATTTCATTGATGATAATCTTACATGAGTCATCCTCCCAGGGAGGTAACCTCTCTACAGGCAGGAGCTCACGGGCTTGCTCAAGCAGGTGAAGCTCTTCAAGGTAGCAGACTGCTCTGTGATGCCATTTTTTGCTTCTCCTGTTTCCCCCTGAAAGTAGCACAGAGCTCAGTTTTTTCTTGGCAATATCATTGTAATGGGGATCTCTGGCTATCCTAATTGCAAGCTTAGCATTCAGCTCCTGAATTTTGCTTTTAATACTGGGAAGGGACAACTCCTCTCGTAGATTAGACGTTTTGGCAGTTCTTGGGACTCCAAGAATGATTGTCATGGCTTCATTTTGAATGCTTTCAAGCCTTTTTATATCGGTTTGGGAGTAGGTGCACAGTACTGGTGCGGCATAGTCTATGACGGAGCGCACATAGGCTGTGTACATCATTTTGAGCACGGCAATAGAGGCTCCATGTCCATTCTAGGTCATAGCTTTCAGTGCCCTGAGTCGACTTTTGCATGTTCCTATGAGTTGATTGAGCTCCTCTTTCTTTCCCTTGTTAGAGCCGACAGTGACGCCAAGGTACCGGTAGTCGTCAACCCATTCAAGTGTTACACCATTAATTTGCAGTTCTTCATTTGCTCTCCGCTTGTGATGGGAGTATGCCTTCGTCTTGTTTGTGGAGAGAGTGAAACCGAGCTCAATACATTTCCTTCCGAGGAGTTCAATGGACTGTTCAATTTTTCCCAAGGTGGGAGCTTGTATTAGGACATCATCTGCATATCCCACTTGTTGTGTTCGTTCCGGAAAATCAATATTTGCAATGGCGTTCATAAGTATATTGAATAGTGTAGGGCTTAAGACTCCGCCTTGGGGGGTCCCGAGTTCCATACTCATTGTTCTGGAGACTGCTCCATTGAAGCAAACCTTGGCTTTCCTTCCTGTGAGGTAGTCTTCAACCCATTTCATGAGTCTCCCCTTGACACCCATGCATGCAAGCTCGTCCAGGATCGCAATCCCCTGTGCTTTGTCGAAGGCTCCTTTGATGTCAACAAATACAGAGTACCTAGCCGTGTCATTAACCAAGTAATTAACTATACAATTTGCTGTGCTCCGTCCTTTAACAAATCCATTGACCCCCTCCCCTAACCTGCCTATTTTGTGCAACAGTCGGTTTAGGATGATCCTTTCAAGCATCTTGCAAGTGCATGACACGAGGCTGATAGGTCTGTAATTACCAGGGTCATTAGGCTTCGGTATGGGAATAATTATTGCGTGTTTCCATTGTGTGGGCAACACTCCACTTAGGAATGACTTGTTAAACAGGTGGAGTAGTGGATTCCCAGACACTTCACACAGTGCATTGAGTATGTCGTAGGTGACGCCATCTTCACCAGGTGCTGTACTTTTACCCTTTTTCATAGCGCCCCTTACTTCTTGGGCTGTGATTGGTTCCCCATACTCGTCATCACTAGACAGTGCTCTTGTTATCCTAATTCTTCTGTCATCATGTCGCAGGAGCTGTTCCCTGCTGATTTCTGCAGGGAGGGAGGAGGAGGATGCTGCATCACTCCACTTGTGAAATAGTTCCTCAGTCTTACCCTGGGGGTCTTTGTGAGCCGCAGGCCGGGCTCTGCCCCCCTTAGCTATCTGAATTTTTGCCCACACTTGTCTTGCAGATGTTTCCCGTCCAATAGAGCTAGTGAACTCAAGCCATTGTCTTTCCCGCTCTTTAATCTTCTCTTCCCTGGCTACTTGACACACTGTTTTAAACAACTCTTGGTTACTTTCAGTGGGATGTCTCCGGTACTCTCTACTCATGTCTCGCACATTTGCGTTAAGCATCTTTATGTAATCATTCTCATACCATTTTATTTTCTTCCTCTGAGGGTTACTTCGCCCAGGCGTACGGCGCGGAACTCTTAGACAGCTCTCAATTTGGTGGTTAAAGTCATCAACAAATGTGTTAATGTCTTCTGGGATTTGGTATTCCGTGAACCAGTCACTCATCCTGTTTATGAAGTGCGGCCTCATATCTGGTCCGAGTGATAACCTTTTTCTTTTATTTGTCTCTTTCCTTCTCTTGCTCATGTCGACGGTGGTAATCAGTGCCCAATGGTCACTACATAAACTGTGCACAATGTGTGTACTGGCATCCGTGTCCTGTGCATTCAGCAGGAGAGCATAATCTAATCTTCCTCCTCTGAGGTGAGTTGGCTGTTCATCACCCAGGACCCTAAGGTTTTCACTTCACCTGACAAAGAGTGACAGTTTCCGTCTATTGACATTGGGCTGATGACAGTTGGCACCAAAGTGTGGGTGTCTGGCATTCAGGTCACCAACCAGCAGGGTAGGTTACTTCTTTTTAAACCCAACATATGCCAAGTCCTGAAAGCGGCAGTGAGTCACATTTTGAACAAACTCCCCTGCAGTTTTCGAAATATCCCAAATATCCCAATTTCGAGGCCTTTGCCATATTTTGGAGCCAAATTCTGGCTCTCTGCACGTATTCGCAGTTTGAAATTGCGACTTTTTATACCCAACATATGCCAAGTACTGAAAGCGGCGTTTGGTCACATTTGTCCCAATCCCCCCTGCAGTTTTCAAAATATCTCAAACATCCCATTTTCGAGGCCTGATTCATATTTTGGAGCCAAATTCTGGCTCTCTGCACGTATTCGCAGTTTGAAATTACGACTTTTTATACCCAACATATGCCAAGTACTGAAAGCGGCGTTTGGCCAAATTTGTCCCAAACCTCCCTGCAGTTTTCAAAATATCCCAAATATCCCAATTTCGAGGCCTGAGCCATATTTTGGAGCCAAATTCTGGCTCTCTGCACGTATTCGTAGTTTGAAATTACGACTTTTTATACGGAACGTATGATAAGTACTAAAAGCGGCGTTTGGTCAAATTTGTACCAAATCCCCCTGCAGTTTTCAAAATATCCCAAACTTCCCAATTTCGAGGCCTAAGCCATATTTTGGAGCCAAATTTTGGCTCTCTGCACGTATTCGCAGTTTGAAATTGCGACTTTTTATACCCAACATATGCCAAGTACTGAAAGCGGCGTTTGGTCACATTTGTCCCAATCCCCCTTGCAGTTTTCAAAATATATCAAACATCCCAATTTCGAGCCTGAGCCATATTTTGGAGCCAAATTCAGGCTCTCTGCACGTATTCGCAGTTTGAAATTGCGATTTTTTTATACTCAACATATGCCAAGTACTGAAAGCGGCGTTTGGACACATTTGTCCTAATTCCCCCTGCAGTTTTCAAAATATCCTAATTATCCCAATTTCGAGGCCTGAGCCATATTTTGGAGCCGAATTCTGGCTCTCTGCACGTATTCGTAGTTTGATATTACGACTTTTTATACCCAACATATGCCAATTACTGAAAGCGGCAGTGAGTCACATTTTGCACAAACTCCCCTGCAGTTTTAAAAATATCCCAAACATCCCAATTTCGAGGCCTGAGCCATATTTTGTAGCCAAATTCAGGCTCTCTGCACGTATTCGCAATTTGTAATTACGACTTTTTTATGCCCAACATATGCGAAGTACAGAAAGCGGCGTTTGGTCACATCTGTCCCAATCCTCCCTGCAGTTTTCAAAATAACCCATACTCCCAATATCGAGGCCTGAGCCATATTTTGGAGCCAGAATTTAGGTCCAAAATACGGCTCAGGTATCCAATTTGGGATATTTGGGATATTTTTAAAACTGCAGGGGGGTTTGGGCAAAATGTGACCCACAGCCGCTTTCAGTAATAGGCTAATTTTTGGTATAAAAAGTCGGAATTTCAAACAGCGAATAGGTGCAGAGAGCCCTAATTTGGGTCCAAAATATGGCTCAGGTATCGAATTTGGGTTGTTTGGGATATTTTGAAAACTGCAGGGGGGTTTGGGCAAAATGTGACCCACCGCCGCTTTCAATAATTGGCTAATTTTTGGTATAAAAAGTTGGATTTTCAAACTGCGAATAGGTGCAGAGAGCCAGAATTTAGGTCCAAAATATGGCTCAGGTATCCAATTTGGGATGTGTGGGATATTTTTAAAACTGCAGGGGGGTTTGGGCAAAATGTGACCCACAGCCGCTTTCAGTAATTGGCTAATTTTTGGTATAAAAATTCGGATTTTCAAACAACGAATAGGTGCAGAGAGCCCGAATTTGGGTCCAAAATATGGTCCAGGTATCGAATTTGGGTTGTTTGGGATATTTTGAAAACTGCAGGGGGGTTTGGGCAAAATGTGACCCACCGCCGCTTTCAGTAATTGGCATATTTTTATTATAAAATTCGTAATTTCAAACTGCGAATAAGTGCAGAGAGCCAGAATTCGGGTCCAAAATATGGCTCAGGTATCGAATTTGAGATGTGTGGGACATTTTGAAAACTGCAGGGGGGTTGGGGCAAAATGTGACCCACAGCCGCTTTCAGTAATTTGCATATTTTTGGTATAAATAGTCGGAATTTCAAACTGCGAATAGGTGCAGAAAGCCAAAATTTGGGTCCAAAATATGGCTCAGGTATTGAATTTGGGATGTTTGGGATATTTTGAAAACTGCAGGGGGGGTTTGGGCAAAATGTGACCCACCGCCGCTTTCAATAATTGGCTAATTTTTGGTATAAAAAGTTGGATTTTCAAACTGCGAATAGGTGCAGAGAGCCAGAATTTAGGTCCAAAATATGGCTCAGGTATCCAATTTGGGATGTTTGGGATATTTGTAAAACTGCAGGGGGGTTTGGGCAAAATGTGACCCACAGCCGCTTTCAGTAATTGGCATATTTTTGGTATAAAAAGTAGGAATTTCAAACTGTGAATAGGTGCAGAGAGCCCGAATTTGGGTCCAAAATAGGGCTCAGGTATCGAATTTAGGATGTTTGGGATATTTTGAAAACTGCAGGGGGGTTTGGGCAAAATGTGACCCAGCGCCGCTTTCAGTAATTGGCTAATTTTTGGTATAAAAAGTCGGATAAATCAACCTGCGATTAGGTGCTGAGAGCCGAATTTGGGTCTAAAATATGGCTCAGGTATCGAATTTGGGACGTTTAGGATATTTTGAAAACTGCAGGGGGGTTTGGGCAAAAGGTGAGCCACCGCCGCTTTCAGTAATTGGCTAATTTGTGGTATAAAAATTCGGAACTTCAAACTGCGAATAGGCGCAGAGAGCCAGAATTTGGATCCAAAATATGGCTCAGGTATCGAAATTGGGATGTTTGGAATATTTTAAAAACTGCAGGGGGTTTTGGGCAAAATGTGACATACAACTTGTATCAGAAATTGGCATACTTTTGGTATAAAAAGTCGGAACTTCAAACTGCGAATAGGTGCAGAGAACCAGAATTTAAATCCAAAATATGGCTCAGGTATCGAATTTGGGATGTTTGGGATCTTTTGAAAACTGCAGGGGGGTTTGGGCAAAATGTGACCTACCGCCTCATTCAGTAATTGGCAGATTTTTGGTATAAAAAGTAGGAATTTCAAACTGTGAATAGGTGCAGAGAGACAGAATTTGGGTCCAAAATATGGCTCAGGTATCGAATTTGGGTTGTTTGGGATATTTTGAAAACTGCAGGGGGGTTTGGGCAAAATGTGACCCACCGCCGCTTTCAGTAATTGGCATATTTTTGGTATAAAAAGTCGCAATTTCAAACTGCGAATAAGTGCAGAGAGCCAGAATTTTAGTCCAAAATATGGCTCAGGTATCGAATTTGAGATGTTTGGGATATTTTGAAAACTGCAGGGGGGTTTCGGCAAAATGTGACCCACAGCCGCTTTCAGTAATTTGCATATTTTTGGTAAATAGTCGGAATTTCAATTTGCGAATAGGTGCAGAAAGCCAGAATTTGGGTACAAAATATGGCTCAGGTATTGAATTTGGGATGTTTGGGATATTTTGAAAACTGCAGTGGGGTTTGGGCAAAATGTGACCCACCGCCGCTTTCAGTAATTGGCTAATTTTTGGTATAAAAAGTCGGATTTTCAAAATTCGAATAGGTGCAGAGAGCCAGAATTTGGATCCTAAATATGGCTCAGGTATCGAATTTGGGATGTTTAGGATATTTTAAGAACTGCAGGGGGATTTGGGCAAAATGTGACACACAGTTTGTATCAGTAATTGGCATATTTTCGGTATAAAAAGTTGGAATTTCAATCTGCGAATAGGTGCAGAGAGCCAGAATTTTGGTCCAAAATATGGCTCAGGTATCGAACTTGGGATGTTTGGGATATTTTGAAAACAGCAGGGGGGTTTGGCCAAAATGTGACCCACCGCAGCTTTCAGTAATTGGCATATTATTGGTATAAAAAGTCGTAATTTCAAACTGCGAATAGGTGCAGAGAGCCAGAATTTGGGTCCAAAATATGGCACAGGCATCGAATTTGGGATGTTTGGGATATTTTGAGAACAGCAGGGGGGTTTGGCCAAAATGTGACCCACCGCCGCTTTCAGTAATTGGCATATTTTTGGTATAAAAAGTCGGAACTTCAAACTGCGAATAGGTGCAGAGAGCCAGAATTTGGGTCCAAAATATGGCTCAGGTATCGAATTTAGGATGTTTGGAATATTTTGAAAACTGCACGGGGGTTTGGGCAAAATGTGACCCACCGCCGCTTTCAGTAATTGGCATATTTTTGGTATAAAAAGTCGGAACTTCAAACTGCGAATAGGTGCAGAGAGCCAGAATTTAAATCCAAAATATGGCTCAGGTATCGAAATTGGGATGTTTGGGATATTTGGAAAACTGCAGGGTTTTTTTTGCAAAATGTGACCACCGCCGCTTTCAGTAATTGGCATATTTTTGGTATAAAAAGTCGGAATTTCAAACTACGAATAGGTGCAGAGAGCCAGAATTTGGGTCCCAAATATGGCTCAGGTATCGAATTTGGGATGTTTTGGATATTTTGAAAACTGCAGGGGGGGTTTGGGCAAAATGTTACCCACCGCTGCTTTCAGTAATTGGCTAATTTTTGGTATAAAAAGTCGGAATTTCAAACTGCGATTAGGTGCAGAGACCCAGAATTTGGGTCCAAAATATTGTTCAGGTATCGAATTTGGGATGTTTGGGATATTTTGAAAACTGCAGGGGGGTTTGAGCAAAATGTGACCCACCGCCGCTTTCAGTAATTGGCATATTTTTGGTATAAAACGTCGGAATTTCAAACTGCGAATAGGTGCAGAGACCCAGAATTTGGGTCCAAAATATGGCTCAGGTATCGAATTTGGGATGTTTGGGATATTTTGAAAACTGCAGGTGGGTTTGAGCAAAATGTGACCCACCGCCGCTTTCAGTAATTGTCATATTTTTGGTATAAAATGTCGGAATTTCAAACTGCAAATAGGTGCAGAGAGCCAGAATTTGAGTCCAAAATATGGCTCAGGTATCGAATTTGCGATGTTTGGGATATTTTGAAAACTGCAGGGGGGTTTGGGCAAAATGTGACTCACCGCTGATTTCAGTAATTGGCATATTTTTGGTATAAAAAGTCGGAATTTCAAACTGCGAATAGGTGCAGAGAGCCAGAATTTGGGTCCAAAATATGGCTCAGGTATCGAATTTGGGATGTTTGGGATATTTTGAAAACTGCGTGGGGGGGGGGGGGGTAGGCAAAATGTGACCCACCGCCGCTTTCAGTAATTGGCTAGTTTTTGGTATAAAAAGTCGGAATTTCAAACTGCGAATATGTGCAGAGAGCCAGAATTTGGGTCCAAAATATGGCTCAGGTATCGAACTTGGGATGGTGGGGATATTTTGAACACTGCAGGGGGGTTTGGGCAAAATGTGTCACACCGCTGGTATCAGTAATTGGCATATTTTCGGTATAAAAAGTTAGAATTTCAAATTGCGAATAGGTGCAGAGAGCCACAATTTGGGTTCAAAATATGGCTCAGTTATCGAATTTTGGATGTTTGGGATATTGTGAAAACTGCAGGGGGGTTTGGGCAAAATGTGACCCACCGCCACTTTAATTAATTGGCATATTTTTGGTATAAAAATTCGGAATTTCAAACTGCGAATAGGTGCAGAGAGCCAGAATTTCAATCCAAAATATGGCTCAGGTATCGAATTTGGGATGTTTGGGATCTTTTGAAAACTGCAGGGTGGTTTGGGCAAAATGTGACCCACCGCTGCTTTCAGTAATTGGCATAGTTTTTGGTATAAAAAGTCGGCATTTCAAACTGCGAATAGGTGCAGAGAGCCAGAATTTGGATCCAAAATATGGCTCAGGTATCGAATTTGGGATGTTTGGGATATTTTGAAAACTGCAGGGGGGGGGGGGTTAGGCAAAATGTGACCCACCGCCGCTTTCAGTAATTGG
The DNA here is from genome assembly GCF_040958095.1 of Procambarus clarkii. NCBI lineage: Eukaryota > Metazoa > Arthropoda > Malacostraca > Decapoda > Cambaridae > Procambarus > Procambarus clarkii. The sequence continues at coordinate 36,933,784 of NC_091198.1, forward strand.
CTAATTTTTGGTATAATAAAGTCGGAATTTCAAACTGCGAATATGTGCAGAGAGCCAGAATTTGGGTCCAAAATATGGCTCAGGTATCGAATTTGAGATGTTTGGGATATTTTGAAAAATGCAGGGGGGTTTGGGCAAAATGTGACCCACCGCCACTTTCAGTAATTGGCTAATTTTTGGTATAAAAAGTCGGAATTTCAAACTGCGAATAGGTGCAGAGAGCCCGGATTTGGGTCCAAAATATGGCTCACGTATCGAATTTAGGATGTTTGGAATATTTTGAAAACTGCAGGGGGGTTTGGGCAAAATGTGACCCACCGCCGCTTTCAGTAATTGGCATATTTTTGGTATAAAAAGTCGGAACTTCAAACTGCGAATAGGTGCAGAGAGCCAGAATTTAAATCCAAAAAATGGCTCAGGTATCGAAATTGGGATGTTTGGGATATTTTGAAAACTGCAGTTTTTTTTTTTTTGCAAAATGTGATCCACTGCCGCTTTCAGTAATTGGCATATTTTTGGTATAAAAAGTCGGAATTTCAAACTACGAATAGGTGCAGAGAGCCAGAATTTGGGTCCCAAATATGGCTCAGGTATCGAATTTGGGATGTTTTGGATATTTTGAAAACTGCAGGGGGGGTTTGGGCAAAATGTTACCCACCGCTGCTTTCAGTAATTGGCTAATTTTTGGTATAAAAAGTCGGAATTTCAAACAGCGATTAGGTGCAGTGACCCAGAATTTGGGTCCAAAATATTGCTCAGGTATCGAATTTGGGATGATTGGGATATTTTGAAAACTGCAGGGGGGTTTGAGCAAAATGTGACCCACCGCCGCTTTCAGTAATTGTCATATTTTTGGTATAAAACGTCGGAATTTCAAACTGCGAATAGGTGCAGAGAGCCAGAATTTGGGTCCAAAATATGGCTCAGGTATCGAATTTGGGATGTTTGGGATATTTTGAAAACTGCAGGTGGGTTTGAGCAAAATGTGACCCACCGCCGCTTTCAGTAATTGTCATATTTTTGGTATAAAATGTCGGAATTTCAAACTGCAAATAGGTGCAGAGAGCCAGAATTTGGGTCCAAAATATGGCTCAGGTATCGAATTTGCGATGTTTGGGATATTTTGAAAACTGCAGGGGGGTTTGGGCAAAATGTGACTCACCGCTGCTTTCAGTAATTGGCATATTTTTGGTATAAAAAGTAGGAATTTCAAACTGCGAATAGGTGCAGAGAGCCAGAATTTGGGTCCAAAATATGGCTCAGGTATCGAATTTGGGATGTTTGGGATATTTTGAAAACTGCGGGGGGGGGGGGGGTTAGGCAAAATGTGACCCACCGCCGTTTTCAGTAATTGGCTAGTTTTTGGTATAAAAAGTCGGAATTTCAAACTGCGAATATGTGCAGAGAGCCAGAATTTGGGTCCAAAATATGGCTCAGGTATCGAATTTGAGATGTTTGGGATATTTTGAAAAATGCAGGGGGGTTTGGGCAAAATGTGACCCACCGCCGCTTTCAGTAAGTGGCTAATTTTTGGTATAAAAAGTCGGAATTTCAAACTGCGATTAGGTGCAGAGAGCCAAAATTTGGGTCCAAAATATGGCTCAGTTATCGAATTTGGAATGTATGGGATATTTTGAAAACTGCAGGGGGGTTTGGGCAAAATGTGACCCACCACCGCTCTCAGTAATTGGCATATTTTTGGTATAAAAAGTCGGAATTTCATACTGCGAATAGGTGCAGAGAGCCAGAATTTGGGTCCAAAATATGGCTCAGGTATCGAACTTGGGATGTTGGGGATATTTTGAAAACTGCAGGGGGGTTTGGGCAAAATGTGTCACCCCGCTGGTATCAGTAATTGGCATATTTTCGGTATAAAAAGTTAGAATTTCAAATTGCGAATAGGTGCAGAGAGCCATAATTTGGGTTCAAAATATGGCTCAGTTATCGAATTTTGGATGTTCGGGATATTGTGAAAACTGCACGGGGGGTTTGGGCAAAATGTGACCCACCACCACATTAATTAATTGGCATATTTTTGGTATAAAAAGTAGGAATTTCAAACTGCGAATAGGTGCAGAGAGCCAGAATTTCAATCCAAAATATGGCTCAGGTATCGAATTTGGGATGTTTGGGATCTTTTAAAAACTGCAGGGTGGTTTGGGCAAAATGTGACCCATCGCCGCTTTCAGTAATTGGCAGATTTTTGGTATAAAAAGTAGGAATTTCAAACTGTGAATAGGTGCAGAGAGCCAGAATTTGGGTCCAAAATATGGCTCAGGTATCGAATTTGGGTTGTTTGGGATATTTTGAAAACTGCAGTGGGGTTTGGGCAAAATGTGACCCACCGCTGCTTTCAGTAATTGGCATAGTTTTTGGTATAAAAAGTCGGCATTTCAAACTGCGAATAGGTGCAGAGAGCCAGAATTTGGATCCAAAATATGGCTCAGGTATCGAATTTGGGATGTTTGGGATATTTTGAAAACTGCAGGGGGGGGGGGGGGAAGGCAAAATGTGACCCACCGCCGCTTTCAGTAATTGGCTAATTTTTAGTATAATAAAGTCGGAATTTCAAACTGCGAATATGTGCAGAGAGCCAGAATTTGGGTCCAAAATATGGCTCAGGTATCGAATTTGAGATGTTTGGGATATTTTGAAAAATGCAGGGGGGTTTGGGCAAAATGTGACCCACCGCCACTTTCAGTAATTGGCTAATTTTTGGTATAAAAAGTCGGAATTTCAAACTGCGAATAGGTGCAGAGAGCCCGGATTTGGGTCCAAAATATGGCTCACGTATCGAATTTAGGATGTTTGGAATATTTTGAAAACTGCAGGGGGGTTTGGGCAAAATGTGACCCACCGCCGCTTTCAGTAATTGGCATATTTTTGGTATAAAAAGTCGGAACTTCAAACTGCGAATAGGTGCAGAGAGCCAGAATTTAAATCCAAAAAATGGCTCAGGTATCGAAATTGGGATGTTTGGGATATTTTGAAAACTGCAGGTTTTTTTTTTTTGCAAAATGTGACCCACTGCCGCTTTCAGTAATTGGCATATTTTTGGTATAAAAAGTCGGAATTTCAAACTACGAATAGGTGCAGAGAGCCAGAATTTGGGTCCCAAATATGGCTCAGGTATCGAATTTGGGATGTTTTGGATATTTTGAAAACTGCAGGGGGGGTTTGGGCAAAATGTTACCCACCGCTGCTTTCAGTAATTGGCTAATTTTTGGTATAAAAAGTCGGAATTTCAAACAGCGATTAGGTGCAGTGACCCAGAATTTGGGTCCAAAATATTGCTCAGGTATCGAATTTGGGATGATTGGGATATTTTGAAAACTGCTGGGGGGTTTGAGCAAAATGTGACCCACCGCCGCTTTCAGTAATTGTCATATTTTTGGTATAAAACGTCGGAATTTCAAACTGCGAATAGGTGCAGAGAGCCAGAATTTGGGTCCAAAATATGGCTCAGGTATCGAATTTGGGATGTTTGGGATATTTTGAAAACTGCAGGTGGGTTTGAGCAAAATGTGACCCACCGCCGCTTTCAGTAATTGTCATATTTTTGGTATAAAATGTCGGAATTTCAAACTGCAAATAGGTGCAGAGAGCCAGAATTTGGGTCCAAAATATGGCTCAGGTATCGAATTTGCGATGTTTGGGATATTTTGAAAACTGCAGGGGGGTTTGGGCAAAATGTGACTCACCGCTGCTTTCAGTAATTGGCATATTTTTGGTATAAAAAGTAGGAATTTCAAACTGCGAATAGGTGCAGAGAGCCAGAATTTGGGTCCAAAATATGGCTCAGGTATCGAATTTGGGATGTTTGGGATATTTTGAAAACTGCGGGGGGGGGGGGGTTAGGCAAAATGTGACCCACCGCCGTTTTCAGTAATTGGCTAGTTTTTGGTATAAAAAGTCGGAATTTCAAACTGCGAATATGTGCAGAGAGCCAGAATTTGGGTCCAAAATATGGCTCAGGTATCGAATTTGAGATGTTTGGGATATTTTGAAAAATGCAGGGGGGTTTGGGCAAAATGTGACCCACCGCCGCTTTCAGTAAGTGGCTAATTTTTGGTATAAAAAGTCGGAATTTCAAACTGCGATTAGGTGCAGAGAGCCAAAATTTGGGTCCAAAATATGGCTCAGTTATCGAATTTGGAATGTATGGGATATTTTGAAAACTGCAGGGGGGTTTGGGCAAAATGTGACCCACCACCGCTCTCAGTAATTGGCATATTTTTGGTATAAAAAGTCGGAATTTCATACTGCGAATAGGTGCAGAGAGCCAGAATTTGGGTCCAAAATATGGCTCAGGTATCGAACTTGGGATGTTGGGGATATTTTGAAAACTGCAGGGGGGTTTGGGCAAAATGTGTCACCCCGCTGGTATCAGTAATTGGCATATTTTCGGTATAAAAAGTTAGAATTTCAAATTGCGAATAGGTGCAGAGAGCCATAATTTGGGTTCAAAATATGGCTCAGTTATCGAATTTTGGATGTTTGGGATATTGTGAAAACTGCAGGGGGGTTTGGGCAAAATGTGACCCACCACCACATTAATTAATTGGCATATTTTTGGTATAAAAAGTAGGAATTTCAAACTGCGAATAGGTGCAGAGAGCCAGAATTTCAATCCAAAATATGGCTCAGGTATCGAATTTGGGATGTTTGGGATCTTTTAAAAACTGCAGGGTGGTTTGGGCAAAATGTGACCCATCGCCGCTTTCAGTAATTGGCAGATTTTTGGTATAAAAAGTAGGAATTTCAAACTGTGAATAGGTGCAGAGAGCCAGAATTTGGGTCCAAAATATGGCTCAGGTATCGAATTTGGGTTGTTTGGGATATTTTGAAAACTGCAGGGGGGTTTGGGCAAAATGTGACCCATCGCTGCTTTCAGTAATTGGCATATTTTTGGTATAAAAACTTGGCATTTCAATCTGCGAATAGGTGCAGAGAGCCAGAATTTGGGTCCAAAATATGGCTCAGGTATCGAATTTGGGATGTTTGGAATATTTTGAAAACTGCAGGGGGGGGGGGGGTTTAGGCAAAATGTGACCCACCGCCGCTTTCAGTAATTGGCTAATTTTTGGTATAAAAAGTCGGAATTTCAAACTGCGAATATGTGCAGAGAGCCAGAATTTGGGTCCAAAATATGGCTCAGGTATCGAATTTGAGATGTTTGGGATATTTTGAAAAATGCAGGGGGGTTTGTGCAAAATGTGACCCACCGCCACTTTCAGTAATTGGCTCATTTTTGGTATAAAAAGTCGGAATTTCAAACTGCGAATAGGTGCAGAGAGCCCGGATTTGGGTCCAAAATATCGCTCACGTACCGAATTTAGGATGTTTGGGATATTTTGAAAACTGCAGGGGGGTTTGGGCAAAATGTGACCCACCGCCGCTTTTAGTAATTGGCTAATTTTTGGTATAAAAAGTCGGATTTTCAAAATGCGGTTAGGTGCTGAGAGCCAGAATTTGGGTCCAAAATATGGCTCAGGTATCGAATTTGAGATGTTTGGAATATTTTGAAAACTGCAGGGGGGTTTGGGTAAAATGTGACCTACAGCCGCTTTCAGTAATTGGCATATTTTTGGTATAAAAAGTCGGATTTTCGAATTGCGATTAGGTGCTGAGAGCTAGAATTTGGGTCCAAAATATGGCTCATGTATCGAATTTGGGATGTTTAGGATATTTTGAAAACTGCAGGGGGGTTTGGGCAAAATGTGACCCACTGCCGCTTTCAGTAATTGGCATATTTTTGGTATAAAAAGTCGGAATTTCAAAATGCGAATAGGTGCAGAGAGCCAGAATTTTTATCCAAGATATGGCTAAGGTATCGAATTTGGGATGTTTGGGATATTTTAAGAACTGCAAGGGGATTTGGGCAAAATGTGACACACCGCTGGTATCAGTAATTGGCATATTTTCGGTATAAAAAGTCGGAATTTCAATCTGCGAATAGGTGCAGAGAGCCAGAATTTGGGTCCCAAATATGGCTCAGGTATCGAACATGGGATGTTTGGGATATTTTGAAAACTGCAGGGGGGTTTGGGCAAAATGTGGCCCACCACCGCTTTCAGTAATTGGCATATTTTTGGTATAAAAATTCGGAATTTCGAACTACGAATAGGTGCAGAGAGCCAGAATTTGGGTCCCAAATATGGCTCAGGTATCGAACTTGGGATGTTTGGGATATTTTGAAAACTGCAGGGCTGCAGGGAGGTTTGAGCAAAATGTGACCCACCGCCGCTTTCAGTAATTGGCATATTTTTGGTATAAAACGTCGGAATTTCAAACTGCGAATAGGTGCAGAGAGCCAGAATTTGGGTCCAAAATATGGCTCAGGTATCGAATTTGGGATGTTTGGGATATTTTGAAAGCTGCAGGGGCGGGTTTAGGCAAAATGACCGACCGCCACTTTCAGTAATTGGCTAATTTTTGGTAAAAAAAAGTCGGAATTTCAAACTGTGAATAGGTGCAGAGAGCCAGAATTTGGGTCCAAAATATGGTTCAAGTTTCGAATTTGGGATGTTTGGGATATTTTGAAAACTGCAGGGGGGTTTGGGCAAAATGTGACCCACCACCGCTTTCAGTAATTGGCTAATTTTTGGTATAAAAAGTCGGAATTTCAAACTGCGAATAGGTGCAGAGAGCCAGAATTTGGGTCCAAAATATGGCTCAGTTATCGAATTTGGGATGTTTGGGATATTTTGAAAGCTGCAGGGGCGGGTTTAGGCAAAATGTGACCCACCGCCGCTTTCAGTAATTGGCTAATTTTTGGTAAAAAAAGTCGGAATTTCAAATTGCGAATAGGTGCAGAGAACCAGAATTTGGGTCCAAAATATGGCTCAAGTATCGAATTTGGGATGTTTGGGATATTTTGAAAACTGCAGGGGGGTTTGGGCAAAATGTGACCCACCGCCGCTTTCAGTAATTGGCATATTTTTGGTATAAAAAGTCGGAACTTCAAACTGCGAATAGGTGCAGAGAGCCAGAATTTAAATCCAAAATATGGCTCAGGTATCGAAATTGGGATGTTTGGGATATTTTGAAAACTGCAGGTTTTTTTTTTGCAAAATGTGACCCACTGCCGCTTTCAGTAATTGGCATATTTTTGGTATAAAAAGTCGGAATTTCAAACTACGAATAGGTGCAGAGAGCCAGAATTTGGGTCCCAAATATGGCTCAGGTATCGAATTTGGGATGTTTTGGATATTTTGAAAACTGCAGGGGGGGTTTGGGCAAAATGTTACCCACCGCTGCTTTCAGTAATTGGCTAATTTTTGGTATAAAAAGTCGGAATTTCAAACAGCGATTAGGTGCAGTGACCCAGAATTTGGGTCCAAAATATTGCTCAGGTATCGAATTTGGGATGATTGGGATATTTTGAAAACTGCAGGGGGGTTTGAGCAAAATGTGACCCACCGCCGCTTTCAGTAATTGTCATATTTTTGGTATAAAACGTCGGAATTTCAAACTGCGAATAGGTGCAGAGAGCCAGAATTTGGGTCCAAAATATGGCTCAGGTATCGAATTTGGGATGTTTGGGATATTTTGAAAACTGCAGGTGGGTTTGAGCAAAATGTGACCCACCGCCGCTTTCAGTAATTGTCATATTTTTGGTATAAAATGTCGGAATTTCAATCTGCAAATAGGTGCAGAGAGCCAAAATTTGGGTCCAAAATATGGCTCAGGTATCGAATTTGCGATGTTTGGGATATTTTGAAAACTGCAGGGGGGTTTGGGCAAAATGTGACTCACCGCTGCTTTCAGTAATTGGCATATTTTTGGTATAAAAAGTAGGAATTTCAAACTGCGAATAGGTGCAGAGAGCCAGAATTTGGGTCCAAAATATGGCTCAGGTATCGAATTTGGGATGTTTGGGATATTTTGAAAACTGCGGGGGGGGGGGGGGTTAGGCAAAATGTGACCCACCGCCGTTTTCAGTAATTGGCTAGTTTTTGGTATAAAAAGTCGGAATTTCAAACTGCGAATATGTGCAGAGAGCCAGAATTTGGGTCCAAAATATGGCTCAGGTATCGAATTTGAGATGTTTGGGATATTTTGAAAAATGCAGGGGGGTTTGGGCAAAATGTGACCCACCGCCGCTTTCAGTAAGTGGCTAATTTTTGGTATAAAAAGTCGGAATTTCAAACTGCGATTAGGTGCAGAGAGCCAAAATTTGGGTCCAAAATATGGCTCAGTTATCGAATTTGGAATGTTTGGGATATTTTGAAAACTGCAGGGGGGTTTGGGCAAAATGTGACCCACCACCGCTCTCAGTAATTGGCATATTTTTGGTATAAAAAGTCGGAATTTCATACTGCGAATAGGTGCAGAGAGCCAGAATTTGGGTCCAAAATATGGCTCAAGTATCGAACTTGGGATGTTGGGGATATTTTGAAAACTGCAGGGGGGTTTGGGCAAAATGTGTCACACCGCTGGTATCAGTAATTGGCATATTTTCGGTATAAAAAGTTAGAATTTCAAATTGCGAATAGGTGCAGAGAGCCATAATTTGGGTTCAAAATATGGCTCAGTTATCGAATTTTGGATGTTTGGGATATTGTGAAAACTGCAGGGGGGTTTGGGCAAAATGTGACCCACCGCCACATTAATTAATTGGCATATTTTTGGTATAAAAAGTAGGAATTTCAAACTGCGAATAGGTGCAGAGAGCCAGAATTTCAATCCAAAATATGGCTCAGGTATCGAATTTGGGATGTTTGGGATCTTTTAAAAACTGCAGGGTGGTTTGGGCAAAATGTGACCCATCGCCGCTTTTAGTAATTGGCAGATTTTTGGTATAAAAAGTAGGAATTTCAAACTGTGAATAGGTGCAGAGAGCCAGAATTTGGGTCCAAAATATGGCTCAGGTATCGAATTTGGGTTGTTTGGGATATTTTGAAAACTGCAGGGGGGTTTGGGCAAAATGTGACCCACCGCTGCTTTCAGTAATTGGCATATTTTTGGTATAAAAAGTTGGCATTTCAATCTGCGAATAGGTGCAGAGAGCCAGAATTTGGGTCCAAAATATGGCTCAGGTATCGAATTTGGGATGTTTGGAATATTTTGAAAACTGCAGGGGGGGGGGGGGGTTAGGCAAAATGTGACCCACCGCCGCTTTCAGTAATTGGCTAATTTTTGGTATAAAAAGTCGGAATTTCAAACTGCGAATATGTGCAGAGAGCCAGAATTTGGGTCCAAAATATGGCTCAGGTATCGAATTTGAGATGTTTGGGATATTTTGAAAAATGCAGGGGGGTTTGTGCAAAATGTGACCCACCGCCACTTTCAGTAATTGGCTAATTTTTGGTATAAAAAGTAGGAATTTCAAACTGCGAATAGGTGCAGAGAGCCCGGATTTGGGTCCAAAATATGGCTCACGTACCGAATTTAGGATGTTTGGGATATTTTGAAAACTGCAGGGGGGTTTGGGCAAAATGTGACCCACCGCCGCTTTTAGTAATTGGCTAATTTTTGGTATAAAAAGTCGGATTTTCAAAATGCGGTTAGGTGCTGAGAGCCAGAATTTGGGTCCAAAATATGGCTCAGGTATCGAATTTGAGATGTTTGGAATATTTTGAAAACTGCAGGGGGGTTTGGGTAAAATGTGACCTACAGCCGCTTTCAGTAATTGGCATATTTTTGGTATAAAAAGTCGGATTTTCGAACTGCGATTAGGTGCTGAGAGCTAGAATTTGGGTCCAAAATATGGCTCAGGTATCGAATTTGGGATGTTTAGGATATTTTGAAAACTGCAGGGGGGTTTGGGCAAAATGTGACCCACTGCCGCTTTCAGTAATTGGCATATTTTTGGTATAAAAAGTCGGAATTTCAAAATGCGAATAGGTGCAGAGAGCCAGAATTTTTATCCAAGATATGGCTAAGGTATCGAATTTGGGATGTTTGGGATATTTTAAGAACTGCAAGGGGATTTGGGCAAAATGTGACACACCGCTGGTATCAGTAATTGGCATATTTTCGGTATAAAAAGTCGGAATTTCAATCTGCGAATAGGTGCAGAGAGCCAGAATTTGGGTCCCAAATATGGCTCAAGTATCGAACATGGGATGTTTGGGATATTTTGAAAACTGCAGGGGGGTTTGGGCAAAATGTGGCCCACCACCGCTTTCAGTAATTGGCATATTTTTGGTATAAAAATTCGGAATTTCGAACTACGAATAGGTGCAGAGAGCCAGAATTTGGGTCCCAAATATGGCTCAGGTATCGAACTTGGGATGTTTGGGATATTTTGAAAACTGCAGGGCTGCAGGGAGGTTTGAGCAAAATGTGACCCACCGCCGCTTTCAGTAATTGGCATATTTTTGGTATAAAACGTCGGAATTTCAAACTGCGAATAGGTGCAGAGAGCCAGAATTTGGGTCCAAAATATGGCTCAGGTATCGAATTTGGGATGTTTGGGATATTTTGAAAGCTGCAGGGGCGGGTTTAGGCAAAATGACCGACCGCCACTTTCAGTAATTGGCTAATTTTTGGTAAAAAAAAGTCGGAATTTCAAACTGTGAATAGGTGCAGAGAGCCAGAATTTGGGTCCAAAATATGGCTCAAGTTTCGAATTTGGGATGTTTGGGATATTTTGAAAACTGCAGGGGGGTTTGGGCAAAATGTGACCCACCACTGCTTTCAGTAATTGGCTAATTTTTGGTATAAAAAGTCGGAATTTCAAACTGCGAATAGGTGCAGAGAGCCAGAATTTGGGTCCAAAATATGGCTCAGTTATCGAATTTGGGATGTTTGGGATATTTTGAAAGCTGCAGGGGCGGGTTTAGGCAAAATGTGACCCACCGCCGCTTTCAGTAATTGGCTAATTTTTGGTAAAAAAAGTCGGAATTTCAAACTGCGAATAGGTGCAGAGAGCCAGAATTTGGGTCCAAAATATGGCTCAAGTATCGAATTTGGGATGTTTGGGATATTTTGAAAACTGCAGGGGGGTTTGGGCAAAATGTGACCCACCGCCGCTTTCAGTAATTGGCATATTTTTGGTATAAAAAGTCGGAACTTCAAACTGCGAATAGGTGCAGAGAGCCAGAATTTAAATCCAAAATATGGCTCAGGTATCGAAATTGGGATGTTTGGGATATTTTGAAAACTGCAGGGTTTTTTTTTGCAAAATGTGACCCACTGCCGCTTTCAGTAATTGGCATATTTTTGGTATAAAAAGTCGGAATTTCAAACTACGAATAGGTGCAGAGAGCCAGAATTTGGGTCCCAAATATGGCTCAGGTATCGAATTTGGGATGTTTTGGATATTTTGAAAACTGCAGGGGGGGTTTGGGCAAAATGTTACCCACCGCTGCTTTCAGTAATTGGCTAATTTTTGGTATAAAAAGTCGGAATTTCAAACAGCGATTAGGTGCAGTGACCCAGAATTTGGGTCCAAAATATTGCTCAGGTATCGAATTTGGGATGATTGGGATATTTTGAAAACTGCAGGGGGGTTTGAGCAAAATGTGACCCACCGCCGCTTTCAGTAATTGTCATATTTTTGGTATAAAACGTCGGAATTTCAAACTGCGAATAGGTGCAGAGAGCCAGAATTTGGGTCCAAAATATGGCTCAGGTATCGAATTTGGGATGTTTGGGATATTTTGAAAACTGCAGGTGGGTTTGAGCAAAATGTGACCCACCGCTGCTTTCAGTAATTGTCATATTTTTGGTATAAAATGTCGGAATTTCAAACTGCAAATAGGTGCAGAGAGCCAGAATTTGGGTCCAAAATATGGCTCAGGTATCGAATTTGCGATGTTTGGGATATTTTGAAAACTGCAGGGGGGTTTGGGCAAAATGTTACTCACCGCTGCTTTCAGTAATTGGCATATTTTTGGTATAAAAAGTAGGAATTTCAAACTGCGAATAGGTGCAGAGAGCCAGAATTTGGGTCCAAAATATGGCTCAGGTATCGAATTTGGGATGTTTGGGATATTTTGAAAACTGCGGGGGGGGGGGTTAGGCAAAATGTGACCCACCGCCGTTTTCAGTAATTGGCTAGTTTTTGGTATAAAAAGTCGGAATTTCAAACTGCGAATATGTGCAGAGAGCCAGAATTTGGGTCCAAAATATGGCTCAGGTATCGAATTTGAGATGTTTGGGATATTTTGAAAAATGCAGGGGGGTTTGGGCAAAATGTGACCCACCGCCGCTTTCAGTAAGTGGCTAATTTTTGGTATAAAAAGTCGGAATTTCAAACTGCGATTAGGTGCAGAGAGCCAAAATTTGGGTCCAAAATATGGCTCAGTTATCGAATTTGGAATGTTTGGGATATTTTGAAAACTGCAGGGGGGTTTGGGCAAAATGTGACCCACCACCGCTCTCAGTAATTGGCATATTTTTGGTATAAAAAGTCGGAATTTCATACTGCGAATAGGTGCAGAGAGCCAGAATTTGGGTCCAAAATATGGCTCAGGTATCCAACTTGGGATGTTGGGGATATTTTGAAAACTGCAGGGGGGTTTGGGCAAAATGTGTCACACCGCTGGTATCAGTAATTGGCATATTTTCGGTATAAAAAGTTAGAATTTCAAATTGCGAATAGGTGCAGAGAGCCATAATTTGGGTTCAAAATATTGCTCAGTTATCGAATTTTGGATGTTTGGGATATTGTGAAAACTGCAGGGGGGTTTGGGCAAAATGTGACCCACCGCCACATTAATTAATTGGCATATTTTTGGTATAAAAAGTAGGAATTTCAAACTGCGAATAGGTGCAGAGAGCCAGAATTTCAATCCAAAATATGGCTCAGGTATCGAATTTGGGATGTTTGGGATCTTTTAAAAACTGCAGGGTGGTTTGGGCAAAATGTGACCCATCGCCGCTTTCAGTAATTGGCAGATTTTTGGTATAAAAAGTAGGAATTTCAAACTGTGAATAGGTGCAGAGAGCCAGAATTTGGGTCCAAAATATGGCTCAGGTATCGAATTTGGGTTGTTTGGGATATTTTGAAAACTGCAGGGGGGTTTGGGCAAAATGTGACCCACCGCTGCTTTCAGTAATTGGCATATTTTTGGTATAAAAAGTTGGCATTTCAATCTGCGAATAGGTGCAGAGAGCCAGAATTTGGGTCCAAAATATGGCTCAGGTATCGAATTTGGGATGTTTGGAATATTTTGAAAACTGCAGGGGGGGGGGGGGGTTAGGCAAAATGTGACCCACCGCCGCTTTCAGTAATTGGCTAATTTTTGGTATAAAAAGTCGGAATTTCAAACTGCGAATATGTGCAGAGAGCCAGAATTTGGGTCCAAAATATGGCTCAGGTATCGAATTTGAGATGTTTGGGATATTTTTAAAAATGCAGGGGGGTTTGTGCAAAATGTGACCCACCGCCACTTTCAGTAATTGGCTAATTTTTGGTATAAAAAGTCGGAATTTCAAACTGCGAATAGGTGCAGAGAGCCCGGATTTGGGTCCAAAATATGGCTCACGTACCGAATTTAGGATGTTTGGGATATTTTGAAAACTGCAGGGGGGTTTGGGCAAAATGTGACCCACCGCCGCTTTTAGTAATTGGCTAATTTTTGGTATAAAAAGTCGGATTTTCAAAATGCGGTTAGGTGCTGAGAGCCAGAATTTGGGTCCAAAATATGGCTCAGGTATCGAATTTGAGATGTTTGGAATATTTTGAAAACTGCAGGGGGGTTTGGGTAAAATGTGACCTACAGCCGCTTTCAGTAATTGGCATATTTTTGGTATAAAAAGTCGGATTTTCGAACTGCGATTAGGTGCTGAGAGCTAGAATTTGGGTCCAAAATATGGCTCAGGTATCGAATTTGGGATGTTTAGGATATTTTGAAAACTGCAGGGGGGTTTGGGCAAAATGTGACCCACTGCCGCTTTCAGTAATTGGCATATTTTTGGTATAAAAAGTCGGAATTTCAAAATGCGAATAGGTGCAGAGAGCCAGAATTTTTATCCAAGATATGGCTAAGGTATCGAATTTGGGATGTTTGGGATATTTTAAGAACTGCAAGGGGATTTGGGCAAAATGTGACACACCGCTGGTATCAGTAATTGGCATATTTTCGGTATAAAAAGTCGGAATTTCAATCTGCGAATAGGTGCAGAGAGCCAGAATTTGGGTCCCAAATATGGCTCAGGTATCGAATTTGGGATGTTTGGGATATTTTGAAAGCTGCAGGGGCGGGTTTAGGCAAAATGACCGACCGCCACTTTCAGTAATTGGCTAATTTTTGGTAAAAAAAAGTCGGAATTTCAAACTGTGAATAGGTGCAGAGAGCCAGAATTTGGGTCCAAAATATGGCTCAAGTTTCGAATTTGGGATGTTTGGGATATTTTGAAAACTGCAGGGGGGTTTGGGCAAAATGTGACCCACCACTGCTTTCAGTAATTGGCTAATTTTTGGTATAAAAAGTCGGAATTTCAAACTGCGAATAGGTGCAGAGAGCCAGAATTTGGGTCCAAAATATGGCTCAGTTATCGAATTTGGGATGTTTGGGATATTTTGAAAGCTGCAGGGGCGGGTTTAGGCAAAATGTGACCCACCGCCGCTTTCAGTAATTGGCTAATTTTTGGTAAAAAAAAGTCGGAATTTCAAACTGCGAATAGGTGCAGAGAGCCAGAATTTGGGTCCAAAATATGGCTCAAGTATCGAATTTGGGATGTTTGGGATATTTTGAAAACTGCAGGGGGGTTTGGGCAAAATGTGACCCACCGCCGCTTTCAGTAATTGGCATATTTTTGGTATAAAAAGTCGGAACTTCAAACTGCGAATAGGTGCAGAGAGCCAGAATTTAAATCCAAAATATGGCTCAGGTATCGAAATTGGGATGTTTGGGATATTTTGAAAACTGCAGGGTTTTTTTTTGCAAAATGTGACCCACTGCCGCTTTCAGTAATTGGCATATTTTTGGTATAAAAAGTCGGAATTTCAAACTACGAATAGGTGCAGAGAGCCAGAATTTGGGTCCCAAATATGGCTCAGGTATCGAATTTGGGATGTTTTGGATATTTTGAAAACTGCAGGGGGGGTTTGGGCAAAATGTTACCCACCGCTGCTTTCAGTAATTGGCTAATTTTTGGTATAAAAAGTCGGAATTTCAAACAGCGATTAGGTGCAGTGACCCAGAATTTGGGTCCAAAATATTGCTCAGGTATCGAATTTGGGATGATTGGGATATTTTGAAAACTGCAGGGGGGTTTGAGCAAAATGTGACCCACCGCCGCTTTCAGTAATTGTCATATTTTTGGTATAAAACGTCGGAATTTCAAACTGCGAATAGGTGCAGAGAGCCAGAATTTGGGTCCAAAATATGGCTCAGGTATCGAATTTGGGATGTTTGGGATATTTTGAAAACTGCAGGTGGGTTTGAGCAAAATGTGACCCACCGCTGCTTTCAGTAATTGTCATATTTTTGGTATAAAATGTCGGAATTTCAAACTGCAAATAGGTGCAGAGAGCCAGAATTTGGGTCCAAAATATGGCTCAGGTATCGAATTTGCGATGTTTGGGATATTTTGAAAACTGCAGGGGGGTTTGGGCAAAATGTTACTCACCGCTGCTTTCAGTAATTGGCATATTTTTGGTATAAAAAGTAGGAATTTCAAACTGCGAATAGGTGCAGAGAGCCAGAATTTGGGTCCAAAATATGGCTCAGGTATCGAATTTGGGATGTTTGGGATATTTTGAAAACTGCGGGGGGGGGGGGGGTTAGGCAAAATGTGACCCACCGCCGTTTTCAGTAATTGGCTAGTTTTTGGTATAAAAAGTCGGAATTTCAAACTGCGAATATGTGCAGAGAGCCAGAATTTGGGTCCAAAATATGGCTCAGGTATCGAATTTGAGATGTTTGGGATATTTTGAAAAATGCAGGGGGGTTTGGGCAAAATGTGACCCACCGCCGCTTTCAGTAAGTGGCTAATTTTTGGTATAAAAAGTCGGAATTTCAAACTGCGATTAGGTGCAGAGAGCCAAAATTTGGGTCCAAAATATGGCTCAGTTATCGAATTTGGAATGTTTGGGATATTTTGAAAACTGCAGGGGGGTTTGGGCAAAATGTGACCCACCACCGCTCTCAGTAATTGGCATATTTTTGGTATAAAAAGTCGGAATTTCATACTGCGAATAGGTGCAGAGAGCCAGAATTTGGGTCCAAAATATGGCTCAGGTATCCAACTTGGGATGTTGGGGATATTTTGAAAACTGCAGGGGGGTTTGGGCAAAATGTGTCACACCGCTGGTATCAGTAATTGGCATATTTTCGGTATAAAAAGTTAGAATTTCAAATTGCGAATAGGTGCAGAGAGCCATAATTTGGGTTCAAAATATGGCTCAGTTATCGAATTTTGGATGTTTGGGATATTGTGAAAACTGCAGGGGGGTTTGGGCAAAATGTGACCCACCGCCACATTAATTAATTGGCATATTTTTGGTATAAAAAGTAGGAATTTCAAACTGCGAATAGGTGCAGAGAGCCAGAATTTCAATCCAAAATATGGCTCAGGTATCGAATTTGGGATGTTTGGGATCTTTTAAAAACTGCAGGGTGGTTTGGGCAAAATGTGACCCATCGCCGCTTTCAGTAATTGGCAGATTTTTGGTATAAAAAGTAGGAATTTCAAACTGTGAATAGGTGCAGAGAGCCAGAATTTGGGTCCAAAATATGGCTCAGGTATCGAATTTGGGTTGTTTGGGATATTTTGAAAACTGCAGGGGGGTTTGGGCAAAATGTGACCCACCGCTGCTTTCAGTAATTGGCATATTTTTGGTATAAAAAGTTGGCATTTCAATCTGCGAATAGGAGCAGAGAGCCAGAATTTGGGTCCAAAATATGGCTCAGGTATCGAATTTGGGATGTTTGGAATATTTTGAAAACTGCAGGGGGGGGGGGGGGTTAGGCAAAATGTGACCCACCGCCGCTTTCAGTAATTGGCTAATTTTTGGTATAAAAAGTCGGAATTTCAAACTGCGAATATGTGCAGAGAGCCAGAATTTGGGTCCAAAATATGGCTCAGGTATCGAATTTGAGATGTTTGGGATATTTTTAAAAATGCAGGGGGGTTTGTGCAAAATGTGACCCACCGCCACTTTCAGTAATTGGCTAATTTTTGGTATAAAAAGTCGGAATTTCAAACTGCGAATAGGTGCAGAGAGCCCGGATTTGGGTCCAAAATATGGCTCACGTACCGAATTTAGGATGTTTGGGATATTTTGAAAACTGCAGGGGGGTTTGGGCAAAATGTGACCCACCGCCGCTTTTAGTAATTGGCTAATTTTTGGTATAAAAAGTCGGATTTTCAAAATGCGGTTAGGTGCTGAGAGCCAGAATTTGGGTCCAAAATATGGCTCAGGTATCGAATTTGAGATGTTTGGAATATTTTGAAAACTGCAGGGGGGTTTGGGTAAAATGTGACCTACAGCCGCTTTCAGTAATTGGCATATTTTTGGTATAAAAAGTCGGATTTTCGAACTGCGATTAGGTGCTGAGAGCTAGAATTTGGGTCCAAAATATGGCTCAGGTATCGAATTTGGGATGTTTAGGATATTTTGAAAACTGCAGGGGGGTTTGGGCAAAATGTGACCCACTGCCGCTTTCAGTAATTGGCATATTTTTGGTATAAAAAGTCGGAATTTCAAAATGCGAATAGGTGCAGAGAGCCAGAATTTTTATCCAAGATATGGCTAAGGTATCGAATTTGGGATGTTTGGGATATTTTAAGAACTGCAAGGGGATTTGGGCAAAATGTGACACACCGCTGGTATCAGTAATTGGCATATTTTCGGTATAAAAAGTCGGAATTTCAATCTGCGAATAGGTGCAGAGAGCCAGAATTTGGGTCCCAAATATGGCTCAGGTATCGAACATGGGATGTTTGGGATATTTTGAAAACTGCAGGGGGGTTTAGGCAAAATGTGGCCCACCACCGCTTTCAGTAATTGGCATATTTTTGGTATAAAAATTCGGAATTTCGAACTACGAATAGGTGCAGAGAGCCAGAATTTGGGTCCCAAATATGGCTCAGGTATCGAACTTAGGATGTTTGGGATATTTTGAAAACTGCAGGGCTGCAGGGAGGTTTGAGCAAAATGTGACCCACCGCCGCTTTCAGTAATTGGCATATTTTTGGTATAAAACGTCGGAATTTCAAACTGCGAATAGGTGCAGAGAGCCAGAATTTGGGTCCAAAATATGGCTCAGGTATCGAATTTGGGATGTTTGGGATATTTTGAAAGCTGCAGGGGCGGGTTTAGGCAAAATGACCGACCGCCACTTTCAGTAATTGGCTAATTTTTGGTAAAAAAAAGTTGGAATTTCAAACTGTGAATAGGTGCAGAGAGGCAGAATTTGGGTCCAAAATATGGCTCAAGTTTCGAATTTGGGATGTTTGGGATATTTTGAAAACTGCAGGGGGGTTTGGGCAAAATGTGACCCACCACCGCTTTCAGTAATTGGCTAATTTTTGGTATAAAAAGTCGGAATTTCAAACTGCGAATAGGTGCAGAGAGCCAGAATTTGGGTCCAAAATATGGCTCAGTTATCGAATTTGGGATGTTTGGGATATTTTGAAAGCTGCAGGGGCGGGTTTAGGCAAAATGTGACCCACCGCCGCTTTCAGTAATTGGCTAATTTTTGGTAAAAAAAGTCGGAATTTCAAACTGCGAATAGGTGCAGAGAGCCAGAATTTGGGTCCAAAATATGGCTCAAGTATCGAATTTGGGATGTTTGGGATATTTTGAAAACTGCAGGGGGGTTTGGGCAAAATGTGACCCACCGCCGCTTTCAGTAATTGGCATATTTTTGGTATAAAAAGTCGGAACTTCAAACTGCGAATAGGTGCAGAGAGCCAGAATTTAAATCCAAAATATGGCTCAGGTATCGAAATTGGGATGTTTAGGATATTTTGAAAACTGCAGGTTTTTTTTTTTTGCAAAATGTGACCCACTGCCGCTTTCAGTAATTGGCATATTTTTGGTATAAAAAGTCGGAATTTCAAACTACGAATAGGTGCAGAGAGCCAGAATTTGGGTCCCAAATATGGCTCAGGTATCGAATTTGGGATGTTTTGGATATTTTGAAAACTGCAGGGGGGGTTTGGGCAAAATGTTACCCACCGCTGCTTTCAGTAATTGGCTAATTTTTGGTATAAAAAGTCGGAATTTCAAACAGCGATTAGGTGCAGTGACCCAGAATTTGGGTCCAAAATATTGCTCAGGTATCGAATTTGGGATGATTGGGATATTTTGAAAACTGCAGGGGGGTTTGGGCAAAATGTGACCCACCGCCGATTTCAGTAATTGTCATATTTTTGGTATAAAACGTCGGAATTTCAAACTGCGAATAGGTGCAGAGAGCCAGAATTTGGGTCCAAAATATGGCTCAGGTATCGAATTTGGGATGTTTGGGATATTTTGAAAACTGCAGGTGGGTTTGAGCAAAATGTGACCCACCGCCGCTTTCAGTAATTGTCATATTTTTGGTATAAAATGTCGGAATTTCAAACTGCAAATAGGTGCAGAGAGCCAGAATTTGGGTCCAAAATATGGCTCAGGTATCGAATTTGCGATGTTTGGGATATTTTGAAAACTGCAGGGGGGTTTGGGCAAAATGTGACTCAACGCTGCTTTCAGTAATTGGCATATTTTTGGTATAAAAAGTAGGAATTTCAAACTGCGAATAGGTGCAGAGAGCCAGAATTTGGGTCCAAAATATGGCTCAGGTATCGAATTTGGGATGTTTGGGATATTTTGAAAACTGCGGGGGGGGGGGGGGGGTTAGGCAAAATGTGACCCACCGCCGTTTTCAGTAATTGGCTAGTTTTTGGTATAAAAAGTCGGAATTTCAAACTGCGAATATGTGCAGAGAGCCAGAATTTGGGTCCAAAATATGGCTCAGGTATCGAATTTGAGATGTTTGGGATATTTTGAAAAATGCAGGGGGGTTTGGGCAAAATGTGACCCACCGCCGCTTTCAGTAAGTGGCTAATTTTTGGTATAAAAAGTCGGAATTTCAAACTGCGATTAGGTGCAGAGAGCCAAAATTTGGGTCCAAAATATGGCTCAGTTATCGAATTTGGAATGTTTGGGATATTTTGAAAACTGCAGGGGGGTTTGGGCAAAATGTGACCCACCACCGCTCTCAGTAATTGGCATATTTTTGGTATAAAAAGTCGGAATTTCATACTGCGAATAGGCGCAGAGAGCCAGAATTTGGGTCCAAAATATGGCTCAGGTATCGAACTTGGGATGTTGGGGATATTTTGAAAACTGCAGGGGGGTTTGGGCAAAATGTGACCCACCGCCACATTAATTAATTGGCATATTTTTGGTATAAAAAGTAGGAATTTCAAACTGCGAATAGGTGCAGAGAGCCAGAATTTCAATCCAAAATATGGCTCAGGTATCGAACTTGGGATGTTTGGGATCTTTTAAAAACTGCAGGGTGGTTTGGGCAAAATGTGACCCATCGCCGCTTTCAGTAATTGGCAGATTTTTGGTATAAAAAGTAGGAATTTCAAACTGTGAATAGGTGCAGAGAGCCAGAATTTGCGTCCAAAATATGGCTCAGGTATCGAATTTGGGTTGTTTGGGATATTTTGAAAACTGCAGGGGGGTTTGGGCAAAATGTGACCCACCGCTGCTTTCAGTAATTGGCATATTTTTGGTATAAAAAGTTGGCATTTCAATCTGCGAATAGGTGCAGAGAGCCAGAATTTGGGTCCAAAATATGGCTCAGGTATCGAATTTGGGATGTTTGGAATATTTTGAAAACTGCAGGGGGGGGGGGGGGTTAGGCAAAATGTGACCCACCGCCGCTTTCAGTAATTGGCTAATTTTTGGTATAAAAAGTCGGAATTTCAAACTGCGAATATGTGCAGAGAGCCAGAATTTGGGTCCAAAATATGGCTCAGGTATCGAATTTGAGATGTTTGGGATATTTTGAAAAATGCAGGGGGGTTTGTGCAAAATGTGACCCACCGCCACTTTCAGTAATTGGCTAATTTTTGGTATAAAAAGTCGGAATTTCAAACTGCGAATAGGTGCAGAGAGCCCGGATTTGGGTCCAAAATATGGCTCACGTACCGAATTTAGGATGTTTGGGATATTTTGAAAACTGCAGGGGGGTTTGGGCAAAATGTGACCCACCGCCGCTTTTAGTAATTGGCTAATTTTTGGTATAAAAAGTCGGATTTTCAAAATGCGGTTAGGTGCTGAGAGCCAGAATTTGGGTCCAAAATATGGCTCAGGTATCGAATTTGAGATGTTTGGAATATTTTGAAAACTGCAGGGGGGTTTGGGTAAAATGTGACCTACAGCCGCTTTCAGTAATTGGCATATTTTTGGAATAAAAAGTCGGATTTTCGAACTGCGATTAGGTGCTGAGAGCTAGAATTTGGGTCCAAAATATGGCTCAGGTATCGAATTTGGGATGTTTAGGATATTTTGAAAACTGCAGGGTGGTTTGGGCAAAATGTGACCCACTGCCGCTTTCAGTAATTGGCATATTTTTGGTATAAAAAGTCGGAATTTCAAAATGCGAATAGGTGCAGAGAGCCAGAATTTTTATCCAAGATATGGCTAAGGTATCGAATTTGGGATGTTTGGGATATTTTAAGAACTGCAAGGGGATTTGGGCAAAATGTGACACACCGCTGGTATCAGTAATTGGCATATTTTCGGTATAAAAAGTCGGAATTTCAATCTGCGAATAGGTGCAGAGAGCCAGAATTTGGGTCCCAAATATGGCTCAGGTATCGAACATGGGATGTTTGGGATATTTTGAAAACTGCAGGGGGGTTTGGGCAAAATGTGGCCCACCACCGCTTTCAGTAATTGGCATATTTTTGGTATAAAAATTCGGAATTTCGAACTACGAATAGGTGCAGAGAGCCAGAATTTGGGTCCCAAATATGGCTCAGGTATCGAACTTGGGATGTTTGGGATATTTTGAAAACTGCAGGGCTGCAGGGAGGTTTGAGCAAAATGTGACCCACCGCCGCTTTCAGTAATTGGAATATTTTTGGTATAAAACGTCGGAATTTCAAACTGCGAATAGGTGCAGAGAGCCAGAATTTGGGTCCAAAATATGGCTCAGGTATCGAATTTGGGATGTTTGGGATATTTTGAAAGCTGCAGGGGCGGGTTTAGGCAAAATGACCGACCACCACTTTCAGTAATTGGCTAATTTTTGGTAAAAAAAAGTCGGAATTTCAAACTGTGAATAGGTGCAGAGAGCCAGAATTTGGGTCCAAAATATGGCTCAAGTTTCGAATTTGGGATGTTTGGGATATTTTGAAAACTGCAGGGGGGTTTGGGCAAAATGTGACCCACCACCGCTTTCAGTAATTGGCTAATTTTTGGTATAAAAAGTCGGAATTTCAAACTGCGAATAGGTGCAGAGAGCCAGAATTTGGGTCCAAAATATGGCTCAGTTATCGAATTTGGGATGTTTGGGATATTTTGAAAGCTGCAGGGGCGGGTTTAGGCAAAATGTGACCCACCGCCGCTTTCAGTAATTGGCTAATTTTTGGTAAAAAAAGTCGGAATTTCAAACTGCGAATAGGTGCAGAGAGCCAGAATTTGGGTCCAAAATATGGCTCATGTATCGAATTTGGGATGTTTGGGATATTTTGAAAACTGCAGGGGGGTTTGGGCAAAATGTGACCCACCGCCGCTTTCATAATTGGCATATTTTTGGTATAAAAAGTCGGAACTTCAAACTGCGAATAGGTGCAGAGAGCCAGAATTTAAATCCAAAATATGGCTCAGGTATCGAAATTGGGATGTTTGGGATATTTTGAAAACTGCAGGTTTTTTTTTTTGCAAAATGTGACCCACTGCCGCTTTAAGTAATTGGCATATTTTTGGTATAAAAAGTCGGAATTTCAAACTACGAATAGGTGCAGAGAGCCAGAATTTGGGTCCCAAATATGGCTCAGGTATCGAATTTGGGATGTTTTGGATATTTTGAAAACTGCAGGGGGGGTTTGGGCAAAATGTTACCCACCGCTGCTTTCAGTAATTGGCTAATTTTTGGTATAAAAAGTCGGAATTTCAAACAGCGATTAGGTGCAGTGACCCAGAATTTGGGTCCAAAATATTGCTCAGGTATCGAATTTGGGATGATTGGGATATTTTGAAAACTGCAGGGGGGTTTGAGCAAAATGTGACCCACCGCCGCTTTCAGTAATTGTCATATTTTTGGTATAAAACGTCGGAATTTCAAACTGCGAATAGGTGCAGAGAGCCAGAATTTGGGTCCAAAATATGGCTCAAGTATCGAATTTGGGATGTTTGGGATATTTTGAAAACTGCAGGGGGGTTTGGGCAAAATGTGACCCACCACCGTTTTCACTAATTGGCATATTTTTGGTATAAAAAGTCGGAATTTCAAACTGCGATTAGGTGCAGAGAGCCAGAATTTGGGTCCAAAATATGGCTCAGTTATCGAATTTGGAATGTTTGGGATATTTTGAAAACTGCAGGGGGGGGTTTGGGCAAAATGTGACCCACCGCCGCTTTCAGTAATTGGCATATTTTTGGTATAAAAATTCGGAATTTCAAACTACGAATAGGTGCAGAGAGCCAGAATTTGGGTCCCAAATATGGTTCAGGTATCGAATTTGGGATGTTTGGGATGTTTTGAAAACTGCAGGGGGGTTTGGGCAAAATGTGACTCACCGCTGCTTTCAGTAATTGGCTAATTTTTGGTATAAAAAGTCGGAATTTCAAACTACGATTAGGTGCAGAGAGCCAGAATTTGGGTCCAAAATATTGCTCAGGTATCGAATTTGGGATGTTTGGGATATTTCGAAAACTGCAGGGGAGGGGCGGGTTAGGCAAAATGTGACCCACCGCCGCTTTCAGTAATTGGCTAATTTTTGGTATAAAAAGTCGGAATTTCAAACTGCGAATAGGTGCAGAGAGCCAGAATTTGGGTCCAAAATATGGCTCAGGTATCGAATTTGGGATGTTTGGGATATTTTGAAAGCTGCAGGGGCGGGTTTAGGCAAAATGTGACCCACCGCCGCTTTCAGTAATTGGCTAATTTTTGGTAAAAAAAGTCGGAATTTCAAACTGCGAATAGGTGCAGAGAGCCAGAATTTGGGGCCAAAATATGGCTCAAGTATCGAATTTGGGATGTTTGGGATATTTTGAAAACTGCAGGGGGGTTTGGGCAAAATGTGACCCACTACCGCTTTCAGTAATTGGCTAATTTTTGGTATAAAAAGTCGGAATTTCAAACTGCGATTAGGTGCAGAGAGCCAGAATTTGGGTCCAAAATATGGCTCAGGTATCGAATTTGGGATGTTTGGGATATTTTGAAAGCTGCAGGGGCGGGTTTAGGCAAAATGTGACCCACCGCCGCTTTCAGTAATTGGCTAATTTTTGGTAAAAAAAGTCGGAATTTCAAACTGCGAATAGGTGCAGAGAGCCAGAATTTGGGGCCAAAATATGGCTCAAGTATCGAATTTGGGATGTTTGGGATATTTTGAAAACTGCAGGGGGGTTTGGGCAAAATGTGACCCACCACCGCTTTCAGTAATTGGCTAATTTTTGGTATAAAAAGTCGGAATTTCAAACTGCGATTAGGTGCAGAGAGCCAGAATTTGGGTCCAAAATATGGCTCAGTTATCGAATTTGGAATGTTTGGGATATTTTGAAAACTGCAGGGGGGGTTTGGGCAAAATGTGACCCCACAGCCGCTTTCAGTAATTGGCATATTTTTGGTATAAAAAGTCTGAACTTCAAACTGCGAATAGGTGCAGAGAGCCAGAATTTGGATCCAAAATATGGCTCAAGTATCGAAATTGGGATGTTTGGGATATTTTGAAAACTGCAGGGTGGTTTGGGCAAAATGTGACCCACCGCCGCTTTCAGTAATTGGCA
The DNA here is from genome assembly GCF_040958095.1 of Procambarus clarkii. Classification (NCBI taxonomy): domain Eukaryota; kingdom Metazoa; phylum Arthropoda; class Malacostraca; order Decapoda; family Cambaridae; genus Procambarus; species Procambarus clarkii. The sequence goes on from NC_091198.1 coordinate 36,958,643, forward strand.
TATTTTTGGTATAAAAATTCGGTATTTCAAACTACGAATAGGTGCAGAGAGCCAGAATTTGGGTCCCAAATATGGCTCAGGTATCGAATTTGGGATGTTTGGGATGTTTTGAAAACTGCAGGGGGAGGTTTGGGCAAAATGTGACTCACCGCTGCTTTCAGTAATTGGCTAATTTTTGGTATAAAAAGTCGGAATTTCAAACTGCGATGAGGTGCAGAGAGCCTGAATTTGGGTCCAAAATATGGCTCAGGAATCGAATTTTGGATGTTTGGGATATTTTGAAAACTGCAGGGGGGTTTGAGCAAAATGTGACCCACTGCCGGTTTCAGTAATTGGCATATTTTTGGTATAAAACGTCGAAATTTCAAACTGCGAATAGGTGCAGAGAGCCAGAATTTGGGTCCGAAATATGGCTCAGGTATCGAATTTGGGATGTTTGGGATATTTTGAAAACTGCAGGGGGGGGGGGGTTAGGCAAAATGTGACCCACCGCCGCTTTCAGTAATTGGCTAATTTTTGGTATAAAAAGTCGGAATTTCAAACTGCTAATAGGTGCAGAGAGCCAGAATTTGGGTCCAAAATATGGCTCAGGAATAGAATTTGGGATGTTTGGGATATTTTGAAAACTGCAGGGGGGTTTGGGCAAAATGTGACCCACCGCCTCTTTCAGTGATTGGCTAATTTTTGGTATAAAAATTCGGAATTTCAAACTACGAATAGGTGCAGAGAGCCAGAATTTGGGTCCCAAATATGGTTCAGGTATCGAATTTGGGATGTTTGGGATGTTTTGAAAACTGCAGGGGGGTTTGGGCAAAATGTGACTCACCGCTGCTTTCAGTAATTGGCTAATTTTTGGTATAAAAAGTCGGAATTTCAAACTACGATTAGGTGCAGAGAGCCAGAATTTGGGTCCAAAATATTGCTCAGGTATCGAATTTGGGATGTTTGGGATATTTCGAAAACTGCAGGGGAGGGGCGGGTTAGGCAAAATGTGACCCACCGCCGCTTTCAGTAATTGGCTAATTTTTGGTATAAAAAGTCGGAATTTCAAACTGCGAATAGGTGCAGAGAGCCAGAATTTGGGTCCAAAATATGGCTCAGGTATCGAATTTGGGATGTTTGGGATATTTTGAAAGCTGCAGGGGCGGGTTTAGGCAAAATGTGACCCACCGCCGCTTTCAGTAATTGGCTAATTTTTGGTAAAAAAAGTCGGAATTTCAAACTGCGAATAGGTGCAGAGAGCCAGAATTTGGGGCCAAAATATGGCTCAAGTATCGAATTTGGGATGTTTGGGATATTTTGAAAACTGCAGGGGGGTTTGGGCAAAATGTGACCCACCACCGCTTTCAGTAATTGGCTAATTTTTGGTATAAAAAGTCGGAATTTCAAACTGCGATTAGGTGCAGAGAGCCAGAATTTGGGTCCAAAATATGGCTCAGGTATCGAATTTGGGATGTTTGGGATATTTTGAAAGCTGCAGGGGCGGGTTTAGGCAAAATGTGACCCACCGCCGCTTTCAGTAATTGGCTAATTTTTGGTAAAAAAATTCGGAATTTCAAACTGCGAATAGGTGCAGAGAGCCAGAATTTGGGGCCAAAATATGGCTCAAGTATCGAATTTGGGATGTTTGGGATATTTTGAAAACTGCAGGGGGGTTTGGGCAAAATGTGACCCACCACCGCTTTCAGTAATTGGCTAATTTTTGGTATAAAAAGTCGGAATTTCAAACTGCGATTAGGTGCAGAGAGCCCGAATTTGGGTCCAAAATATGGCTCAGTTATCGAATTTGGAATGTTTGGGATATTTTGAAAACTGCAGGGGGGGTTTGGGCAAAATGTGACCCCACAGCCGCTTTCAGTAATTGGCATATTTTTGGTATAAAAAGTCTGAACTTCAAACTGCGAATAGGTGCAGAGAGCCAGAATTTGGATCCAAAATATGGCTCAAGTATCGAAATTGGGATGTTTGGGATATTTTGAAAACTGCAGGGTGGTTTGGGCAAAATGTGACCCACCGCCGCTTTCAGTAATTGGCATATTTTTGGTATAAAAATTCGGAATTTCAAACTACGAATAGGTGCAGAGAGCCAGAATTTGGGTCCCAAATATGGCTCAGGTATCGAATTTGGGATGTTTGGGATGTTTTGAAAACTGCAGGGGGGGGTTTGGGCAAAATGTGACTCACCGCTGCTTTCAGTAATTGGCTAATTTTTGGTATAAAAAGTCGGAATTTCAAACTGCGATGAGGTGCAGAGAGCCTGAATTTGGGTCCAAAATATGGCTCAGGAATCGAATTTAGGATGTTTGGGATATTTTGAAAACTGCAGGGGGGTTTGAGCAAAATGTGACCCACTGCCGGTTTCAGTAATTGGCATATTTTTGGTATAAAACGTCGAAATTTCAAACTGCGAATAGGTGCAGAGAGCCAGAATTTGGGTCCGAAATATGGCTCAGGTATCGAATTTGGGATGTTTGGGATATTTTGAAAACTGCAGGGGGGGGGGGGTTAGGCAAAATGTGACCCACCGCCGCTTTCAGTAATTGGCTAATTTTTGGTATAAAAAGTCGGAATTTCAAACTGCTAATAGGTGCAGAGAGCCAGAATTTGGGTCCAAAATATGGCTCAGGAATAGAATTTGGGATGTTTGGGATATTTTGAAAACTGCAGGGGGGTTTGGGCAAAATGTGACCCACCGCCTCTTTCAGTGATTGGCTAATTTTTGGTATAAAAAGTCGGAATTTCAAACTTCGATTAGGTGCAGAGAGCCAGAATTTGGGTCCAAAATATGGCTCAGTTATCGAATTTGGAATGTTTGGGATATTTTGAAAACTGCAGGGGGGGTTTGGGCAAAATGTGACCCACCGCCGCTTTCAGTAATTGGCATATTTTAGGTAAAAAAAGTCGGAATTTCATACTGCGAATAGGTGCAGAGAGCCAGAATTTGGGTCCAAAATATGGCTCAGGTATCGAACTTGGGATGTTTGGGATATTGTGAAAACTGCAGGGGGGCTTGGGCAAAATGTGACCCACCGCTACTTTAATTAATTGGCATATTTTTGGTATAAAAAGTCGGAATTTCAAACTGCAAATAGGTGCAGAGAGCCAGAATTTCAATCCAAAATATGGCTCAGGTTTCGAATTTGGGATGTTTGGGATTTTTTGAAAACTGCAGGGGGGTTTGGGCAAAATGTGACCCACCGCCGCTTTCAGTAATTGGCAAATTTTTGGTATAAAAAGTCGGAATTTCAAACTGCGAATAGGTGCAGAGAGCCCGAATTTGGATCCAAAATATGGCTCAGGTATCGAAATTGGGATATTTGGGATATTTAAAAAACTGCAGGGGAGTTTGGGCAAAATGTGACACACCGCTAGTATCAGTAATTGGCATATTTTTCATATAAAAAGTCGGAACTTCAAACTGCGAGTAGGTGTAGAGAGCCAGAATTTCAATCCAAAATATGGCTCAGGTATCGAATTTGGGATGTTTGGGATATTTTGAAAACTGCAGGGGAGTTTGGGCAAAATGTGGCACACCGCTGGTATCAGTAATTGGCAGATTTTTTGTATAAAAAGTAGGAATTTTAAACTGCGAATAGGTGCAGAGAGCCAGAATCTGGGTCCAAAATATGGCTCAGGTATCGAATTTGGGTTGTTTGGGATATTTTGAAAACTGCAGGGGAGTTTGGGCAAAATGTGACCCACAGCCGCTTTCAGTAATTGGCATATTTTTGGTATAAAAATTCGGAATTTCAAACTACGAATAGGTGCAGAGAGCCAGAATTTGGGTCCCAAATATGGCTCAGGTATCGAATTTGGGATGTTTGGGATGTTTTGAAAACTGCAGGGGGGGGTTTGGGCAAAATGTGACTCACCGCTGCTTTCAGTAATTGGCTAATTTTTGGTATAAAAAGTCGGAATTTCAAACTGCGATGAGGTGCAGAGAGCCTGAATTTGGGTCCAAAATATGGCTCAGGAATCGAATTTAGGATGTTTGGGATATTTTGAAAACTGCAGGGGGGTTTGAGCAAAATGTGACCCACTGCCGGTTTCAGTAATTGGCATATTTTTGGTATAAAACGTCGAAATTTCAAACTGCGAATAGGTGCAGAGAGCCAGAATTTGGGTCCGAAATATGGCTCAGGTATCGAATTTGGGATGTTTGGGATATTTTGAAAACTGCAGGGGGGGGGGGTTAGGCAAAATGTGACCCACCGCCGCTTTCAGTAATTGGCTAATTTTTGGTATAAAAAGTCGGAATTTCAAACAGCTAATAGGTGCAGAGAGCCAGAATTTGGGTCCAAAATATGGCTCAGGAATAGAATTTGGGATGTTTGGGATATTTTGAAAACTGCAGGGGGGTTTGGGCAAAATGTGACCCACCGCCTCTTTCAGTGATTGGCTAATTTTTGGTATAAAAAGTCGGAATTTCAAACTTCGATTAGGTGCAGAGAGCCAGAATTTGGGTCCAAAATATGGCTCAGTTATCGAATTTGGAATGTTTGGGATATTTTGAAAACTGCAGGGGGGGTTTGGGCAAAATGTGACCCACCGCCGCTTTCAGTAATTGGCATATTTTAGGTAAAAAAAGTCGGAATTTCATACTGCGAATAGGTGCAGAGAGCCAGAATTTGGGTCCAAAATATGGCTCAGGTATCGAACTTGGGATGTTTGGGATATTGTGAAAACTGCAGGGGGGCTTGGGCAAAATGTGACCCACCGCTACTTTAATTAATTGGCATATTTTTGGTATAAAAAGTCGGAATTTCAAACTGCAAATAGGTGCAGAGAGCCAGAATTTCAATCCAAAATATGGCTCAGGTTTCGAATTTGGGATGTTTGGGATTTTTTGAAAACTGCAGGGGGGTTTGGGCAAAATGTGACCCACCGCCGCTTTCAGTAATTGGCAAATTTTTGGTATAAAAAGTCGGAATTTCAAACTGCGAATAGGTGCAGAGAGCCCGAATTTGGATCCAAAATATGGCTCAGGTATCGAAATTGGGATATTTGGGATATTTAAAAAACTGCAGGGGAGTTTGGGCAAAATGTGACACACCGCTAGTATCAGTAATTGGCATATTTTTCATATAAAAAGTCGGAACTTCAAACTGCGAGTAGGTGTAGAGAGCCAGAATTTCAATCCAAAATATGGCTCAGGTATCGAATTTGGGATGTTTGGGATATTTTGAAAACTGCAGGGGAGTTTGGGCAAAATGTGGCACACCGCTGGTATCAGTAATTGGTAGATTTTTTGTATAAAAAGTAGGAATTTTAAACTGCGAATAGGTGCAGAGAGCCAGAATCTGGGTCCAAAATATGGCTCAGGTATCGAATTTGGGTTGTTTGGGATATTTTGAAAACTGCAGGGGAGTTTGGGCAAAATGTGACCCACAGCCGCTTTCAGTAATTTGCATATTTTTGGTATAAATAGTCGGAATTTCAAACTGCGAATAGGTGCAGAAAGCCTGAATTTGTGTCCAACATATGGCTCAGGTATTGAATTTGGGATGTTTGGGATATTTTGAAAACTGCAGGTGGGGGGGGGGGGTGTTGTAATCCACAAGTTAGTAGGAATTATTAGCTAGAGTATCATTACTGAAACACTTAACGAATGATGATTGGTAGTACATGTTAAGTAGACAGACTATGGATCACATATCTAAGAAAGGTCAATGGATTAAGACCGAAGCTGTTTAGCCAAAATAATAATTCCTGGAAAGAGGAATTATTCTTCGTCAGGCTTCTAGGATCAAGGTTACCTCTCTAGGGATAAGGTTAATCGGATTATACCTTCCTTGAGAGGCGTGTTGAAATGTTTGAGGCCATGGTTGGCTAAAGTCACTCTGATGGTGGGAGTTGAACTGGCAAGTCCTCTGGATCCCCGTTTGCGGCAGCAGCGAAGTGTAGCAGACAGCTATGCGAGAACCTGATGTCATCTTAGTGACGAAGTTAAGTCTGCAGTATGTGAGTATTGAATGAAAGACTAACCGGGTGTGGAGCGTTGTAGTAATCATTCCGTATTAGGGACTTAGGTGGAAGTTACGAGTGTGGGTGGTGATTGCGGAGGTCAAGTGGTCTATAGGTATTGGAAGTGTATTGACCTAATAGAGTATGTTAATATGTTATTATTTGTCAGAGTCTATGCTTTGTAATTAAATCACAAAAGCCGACGGCCTTTAAAGACCTTCCATCTGTCCCCTCATAGTGTTCCAGTTTGGTTGGTGAGGGAATGTTAGGGAATTGGTAGACGACATATTTGGTGGCAGCGCAAACAGGTTTTGGAACACTGTGCGAGATGAAGGAAGTGTGGTTCTGGTTTAGTTGGTGAGGGAATGTTCGGGAAATGGTAGACGTCGGGTTGTGGTGAGAATGGTGGATACTAGACGGAGGAAAGAAGGGTCAGGTGAGACCAGGTCACAGGAGTTAGGTAATTAAAGGGACTAGGCCATTGTGGGGCACATATGAGGTTTATTTCTTTTTTCCAGATTCCCGCAACGAGAGACGGCTAAGAGGCAAGTCTGGACCACTGAAGCATCGGGATCCAAAACAAGTGCAGTGTTCGTAGTGCGGATTATACAGTGTTCGTTGTGCGGATTATACAGTGTTCGTAGTGCGGATTATACAGCGTGGCGAGGTAAACTAGCGCGGGTGAATGTGGGCCATGTGCGGGCCAAGCGAGACGCACCTTGGAGCTTGTTTTATATCGTTGGTAAGGCGGAAATAGTGAGAAACCGTTGCTAAGGTGAAATTAAGCGTGAAAACTACGTAATTTAAAGTTAATTAAATTTCATGTAACGTGTAAATCGAATATTTTAAGGATAATGAAATATTACGAAAAGTACTGAGCGAGTTCCGGCGTTGTCAGGTGTAGATACAGAAAATAGGCGCAGTGAATTATGGACACCTTGGCATAGCGAACGACGCATAATTTGACGTCTGGGGTTCGCCGTCTAGTGTACCCTGGAGAGGGCCATGGAGATTTTTAGTGGGTGCAAGTAGCATTATGGAGAGTGTTACCGGGGGACACGGGGAGCGTGTCCCGTTGGTGGGGGTGTGTGGCGCCGGGAGTAGTGCATAGTTGTGTATTGGTGTTTGGACGCCAAGTGTAGTGCATGGTTGTGTATTGGCGTTTCTACGCCGGGGTGTGTAGTGTGATGCACGTGTAGTGGCTTATTAAACGCCAGCGTAATGCATAGTATTTACTGTAGTGAAATGTGCATGTTTTGACTGTGGATATTATGGATGTAGTATTGTGCATGACATTGTTGGCATTGTAGCGCCAAGGTGTAGCATGTGCAGCATAACTGGTTGTTGTAACACCGGGTGTATTGTAAACATTAGCGTTGAAGTATGGTAACGCAGGTGGTAGAGTGTGGCGGGTGGCCACTACACAAGAAATTATGCCTGACGAGTGTTGGTCAGGTAATTAACCCATTACGAGAGAAAAGGGAGTGTGTGTGGCGTCTGGTTACTTATTGGTGGTGACGTCTCGTGGTGTTTTGATGCGCTCTGGCGCAAGGCATATGCCTGTTGTGGTAATGGTGTTGGGGGACGCCGTGTGTGCTGTATTGATGGCGTTGAAGACGCTGTGTGTATGTTGAGGGCCTTGAGGACGCCGTGTGTTGTGTTGAGGGCGTTGGGGAAGCCGTGTGTTGTGTTGAGGGCGTTGGGGACGCCGTGTGTTGTGTTGAGGGCGTTGGGGACGCCGGGTGTTGTGTTGAGGGCGTTGGGGACGCCGTGTGTTGTGTTGAGGGCGTTGGGGACGCCGTGTGTTGTGTTGAGGGCGTTGGGGACGCCGTGTGTTGTGTTGAGGGCGTTGGGGACGCCGTGTGTTGTGTTGAGGGCGTTGGGGACGCCGTGTGTTGTGTTGAGGGCGTTGGGGACACCGGGTGTTGTGTTGAGGCGTTGGGGACGCCGTGTGTTGTGTTGAGGGTGTTGGGGACGCCGTGTGTTGTGTTGAGGACATTCGGGACGCCATTGGGTGGTGTAGTGTAGTGGCGTTTGGACGCCTGGTATGGAGTGTGGTGTTGTGGAGTACATAGCGGCACAGGAGGCCAGGTGATGGTGGGTATGGTGAGTATCGGTGTAATGAGGTCAGGTGCGTCAGGACGCAGAGCCTGACTGTTGAGAGACGTGGCGTTATAATGAGGTCATCAGTGGTTGGGATGACCAGAGGTGATGGTGTGTCGGAGTGGGTAAGTCTTATGGATAAGATGAAATGTAGATAATTGCCGAGTTGGTGGCTGCAGTAGGTGAGCCAAGTCGATACATCTAGAAAGACTCATAAAAGACTAATAAAAATTTCATTTTTTCATTAAAATTTTCATTAATTAAGTCGGAGTGGATAAGTCTTATGGATAAGATTACAATGTAGAATTTCAAAATATCAGGTGTTGATAATTGCAGTGGACGAGCCAAGTAGATATACTAATTTCTCATTAATTAAGTTGTTACAGGAATCTCGCTAGAGGCTAGCCAGTGGCAGTATGATGCTTTAGTGACATTAGTTGTGGAATGATTTTAATGAGGTATTTATTGTGATAATGTATGTGTATGTATATACTGTATATTACCTCATCGGCACCATTACTGAGTGTTAGGCTTGAGAAGGTTCCCTGGGATCATGTCACAGAGCTTCAGGTAGAGTAGAAGGAAACCTATGAGGCTACACTCAGTAATTCTAGAAAAAAAAGGGGGAGGAAGTGAAGCCAACGTAACGTTATAGGCGAAATTCGCCCCCTGATATCAAAGCAGGGATAAGGGCCAGCTGCAATGGTTTTGCAGCTGCGCTCAGGCTATATACGGGGAGAGAGTAAGGAGCCGAGGGGGTTATGTAATAATGGGATCGAGCCAGGGGGCTCCGAGGGAATATTTTGCAGGTACAGCGGTCGGGAAGTTGTGAATACAGGTGGACACACTATGGGCAGATGGGCCTAGAGTAATGTTCTACAGTTGTGGTGAGCACAGCAAGGAAGGATGACCAGAGAGCTGTGAGGTATCTACAGCGTTCTGGGGTTGGTGCCCTGGAACGAGACGGCAGCACAGACCCAAGGGAACATGACCCTGGGGTAGGAATCTCCGTTGCTCTGGAGGCCAGGATCACGTTAGCTCAGAGCAACGATGGGACATTGACAACATTCACCAGGCTGGACAGCCTGGGTTTTGTCTGGGTCATGGAGGATCTATGACCTAGCAACCATGGGACACGAAGACAAGAGAGGTGATGCTGCCAATTGTGGAGGAGGCCAGTGAAACATTGTGTGATCATTGTAAGCCTTATGTCAACAGTACAGGGCAAGATGTTCAATTATAATTAACTTATTACTAAGGAAGAAGAACCTTAGATATATATGTGTTGTGTATATATTAATGACTAGTGTCATTTCTGTTTAAGTGCCAGCATTCTGGTCAATGTAATTTTATGTTTATGTTTGTATGTAATTATATGTCAGCAGTTTAGGTATATGTGCATTGTTGGAGATGGGAAAAATTATTACAGACTATTTTACCTGTGCTATGATGTGAATATAATGTATATGTTGGAGAAGTGTTGTGAGTCATGTCGGGGAAAATTTTAATTTATTTCATCGTGTGTATGATGAACTTATTGGATGATTTTTTAGTTGTACATATATGGTGGGTGCATCCTCCAGGTCCTTGCACTAATGGAACCATTGCAATGATGCATATGGGGACATATGCGTGTTTAAGGAGGGGAGTGGTGTTGTAATCCACAAGTTAGTAGGAATTATTAGCTAGAGGATCATTACTACAACACTTAATGAATGATGATTGGAAGTACATGTTAAGTAGACAGACTATGGATCACATATCTAAGAAAGGTCAATGGATTTAGACCGAAGCTGTTTAGCCAAATTAATAATTCCTGGAAAGAGGAATTATTCTTCGTCAGGCTTCTAGGATCAAGGTTGCCGCTCTAGGGATAAGGTTAATCGGATTATACCTTCCTTGAGAGGCGTGGTGAAATGTTTGAGGCCATGGTTGGCTAAAGTCAGTCTGATTGTGGGAGTTGAACTGGCAAGTCCTCTGGATCCCCGTTTGCGGCAGCAGCGAAGTGTAGCAGACAGCTATGCGAGAACCTGATGTCATCTTAGTGACGAAGTTAAGTCTGCAGTATGTCAGTATTGAATGAAAGACTAACCGGGTGTAGAGCGTTGTAGTAATCATTCCGTATTAGGGACTTAGGCGGAAGTTACGAGTGTGGGTGGTGATCGCGGAGGTCAAGTGGTCTATGGGTATTGGAAGTGTATTGACCTAATAGAGTATGTTAATATGTTATTATTTGTCAGAGTCTATGCTTTGTAATTAAATGACAAAACCCAACGGCCTTTAAATACCTTCCATATGTTCATTCATTGTGTTCCAGTACAAACCTAGTGGTACGCCTCAAGGGTCTGGTGTGTGTAGGAGTATAGGTGGTAGTAACGGTTGCTGAGGCAAGGTGTTATGTGTTGTGTAATTGCTGTGTTCAGAATGAATCGGGGTTCAGCGTCACGACAGGGGGGTTTGGGCAAAATGTGACCCAACGCCACTTTCAGTAATTGGAATATTTTTGGTATAAAATGTCGGAATTTCAAACTTCGAATAAGTGCAGAGAGCCCGAATTTGGGTCCAAAATATGGCTCAGGTATCGAATTTAGGATGTTTGGGATATTTTGAAAACTGCAGGGGGGTTTGGGCAAAATGTGACCCACCGCCGCTTTCAGTAATTGGCTAATTTTTGGTATAAAAAGTCGGATTTTCAAACTGGAATTAGGTGCTGAGAGCCAGAATTTGGGTCCAAAATATGGCTCAGGTATCGAATTTGGGATGTTTAGGATATTTTGAAAACTGCAGGGAGGTTTTAGCAAAAGGTGACCCACCGCCGCTTTCAGTAATTGGCTAATTTTTGGTATAAAAAGTCGGAACTTCAAACTGCGAATAGGTGCAGAGAGCCAGAACTTGGATCCAAAATATGGCTCAGGTATCGAAATTGGGATGTTTGGGATATTAAAAAAACTGCAGGGGGGTTTGGGCAAAATGTGACACACCGCCGCTTTCAGTAATTGGCAGATTTTTGGTATAAAAAGTCGGAATTTCAAACTGCGAATAGGTGCAGAGAGACAGAATTTCAATCCAAAATATGGCTCAGGTATCGAATTTGGGATGTTTGGGATCTTTTGAAAACTGCAGGGGGGTTTGTGCAAAATGTGACCCACCGCCACTTTGTTATTCCCAGATTTTTGGTATAAAAAGTCGTAATTTCAAACTGCAAATAAGTGCAGAGAGCCAGAATTTGGGTCCAAAATATGGCTCAGGTATCGAATTTGAGATGTTTGGGACATTTTGAAAACTGCAGGGGGGTTTGGGCAAAATGTGACCCACAGCCGCTTTCAGTAATTTGCATATTTTTGGTATAAATAGTCGGAATTTCAAACTGCGAATAGGTGCAGAAAGCCAGAATTTGGGTCCAAAATATGGCTCAGGTATTGAATTTAGGATGTTTGGGATATTTTGAAAACTGCAGGGGGGTTTGGGCAAAATGTGACCCACCGCCGCTTTCAGTAATTGGCTAATTTGTGGTATAAAAACGTTGGATTTTCAAACTGCAAATAGGTGCAGAGAGCCAGCATTTAGGTCCAAAATATGGCTCAACTATCCAATTTGGGATATTTGGGAAATTATTAAAACTGCAGGGGGGTTTGGGCAAAATGTGACCCACAGCCGCTTTCAGTAATTGGCTAATTTTTGGTATAAAAATTCGGAACTTCAAACTGCGAATAGGTGCAGAGAGCCAGAATTTGGATCCAAAATATGCCTCAGGTATTGAATTTGGGATGTTTGGGATATTTTGAAAACTGCAGGGGGGTTTGGGCAAAATGTGACCCACCGCCGCTTTCAGTAATTGGCATATTTTTGGTATAAAAAGTCGGAATTTCAAACTGCGAATAGGTGCAGAGGGACAGAATTTGGGTCCAAAATATGGCTAAGGTATCGAATTTGGGATGTTTGGGATATTTTGAAAACTGCAGGTGGGGGGGGGGTGTTGTAATCCACAAGTTAGTAGGAATTATTAGCTAGAGGATCATTACTGAAACACTTAACGAATGATGATTGGTAGTACATGTTAAGTAGACAGACTATGGATCACATATCTAAGAAAGGTCAATGGAATAAGACCGAAGCTGTTTAGCCAAAATAATAATTCCTGGAAAGAGGAATTATTCTTCGTCAGGCTTCTAGGATCAAGGTTACCGCTCTAGGGATAAGGTTAATCGGATTATACCTTCCTTGAGAGGCGTGTTGAAATGTTTGAGGCCATGGTTGGCTAAAGTCAGTCTGATGGTGGGAGTTGAACTGGCAAGTCCTCTGGATCCCCGTTTGCGGCAGCAGCGAAGTGCAGCAGACAGCTATGCGAGAACCTGATGTGATCTTAGTGACGAAGTTAAGTCTGCAGTATGTGAGTATTGAATGAAAGACTAACCGGGTGTGGAGCGTTGTAGTAATCATTCCGTATTAGGGACTTAGGCGGAAGTTACGAGTGTGGGTGGTGATCGCGGAGGTCAAGTGGTCTATAGGTATTGGAAGTTATTGACGTAATAGAGTATGTTAATATGTTATTTGTCAGAGTCTATGCTTTGTAATTAAATCACAAAAGCCGACGGCCTTTAAAGACCTTCCATCTGTCCCCTCATAGTGTTCCAGTTTGGTTGGTGAGGGAATGTTAGGGAATTGGTAGACGACATATTTGGTGGCAGCGCAAACAGGTTTTGGAACACTGTGCGAGATGAAGGAAGTGTGGTTCTGGTTTAGTTGGTGAGGGAATGTTCGGGAAATGGTAGACGTTGGGTTGTGGTGAGAATGGTGGTTACTAGATGGAGGAAAGAAGGGTCAGGTGAGACCAGGTCACAGGAGTTAGGTAATTAAAGGAACTAGGCCATTGTGGGGCACATGTGGGGTTTATTTCTTTTTTCCAGATTCCCGCAACGAGAGACGGCTAAGAGGCAAGTCTGGACCACTGAAGCATCGGGATCTAAAACAAGTGCAGTGTTCGTAGTGCGGATTATAAAGTGTTCGTTGTGCGGATTATACAGTGTTCGTAGTGCGGATTATACAGCGTGGCGAGGTAAACTAGCGCGGGTGAATGTGGGCCATGTGCGGCCATGTGCGGGCCAAGCGATGGGTGGGCCAAGCGAGCCGCACCTTGGAGCTTGTTTTATATCGTTTGTAAGGCGGAAATAGTGAGAAACCGTTGCTAAGGTGAAATTAAGCGTGAAAACTACGTAATTTAAAGTTAATTAAATTTCATTTAACGTGTAAATCGAATATTTTAAGGATAATGAAATATTGCCAAAAGTACTGAGAGAGTTCCGGCGTTGTCAGGTGTAGATACAGAAAATAGCCGCAGTGAATTATGGACGCCTTGGCATAGCGAGCGACGCATAATTTGACATCTGGGGTTCGCCGTCTAGTGTACCCTGGAGAGGGCCATGGAGATTTTTAGTGGGTGCAGGTAGCATTATGGAGAGTGTTACCAGGGGACACCGTTGGTGGGGGTGTGTGGCGCCGGGAGTAGTGCATGGTTGTGTATTGGTGTTTGGACGCCAAGTGTAGTGCATGGTTGTGTATTGGCGTTTCTACGCCGGGGTGTGTAGTGTAATGCACGTGTAGTGGCTTATTAAACGCCAGCGTAATGCATAGTATTTACTGTAGTGAAATGTGCATGTTTTGACTGTGGATATTATGGATGGAGTATAGTGCATGACATTGTTGGCATTGTAGCGCCAAGGTGTAGCATGTGTAGCATAACTGGTTGTTGTAACACCGGGTGTATTGTAAACATTAGCGTTGAAGTATGGTAACGCAGGTGGTAGAGTGTGGCGGGTGGCCACTACACAAGAAATTATGCCTGACGAGTGTTGGTCAGGTAATTAACCCATTACGAGAGAAAAGGGAGTGTGTGTGGCGTCTGGTTACTTATTGGTGGTGTCATTGGTGGTGACGTCTCGTGGTGTTTTGATGCGCTCTGGCGCAAGGCATATGCCTGTTGTGGTAATGGTGTTGGGGGACGCCGTGTGTGTTGTATTGATGGCGTTGAAGACGCTGTGTGTATGTTGAGGGCCTTGAGGACGCCGTGTGTTGTGTTGAGGGCGTTGGGGACGCCGTGTGTTGTGTTGAGGGCGTTGGGGACGCCGTGTGTTGTGTTGAGGGCGTTGGGGACGCCGGGTGTTGTGTTGAGGGCGTTGGGGACGCAGTGTGTTGTGTTGGGGACGCCGTGTGTTGTGTTGAGGGCGTTGGGGACGCCGTGTGTTGTGTTGAGGGCGTTGGGGACGCCGTGTGTTGTGTTGAGGGCGTTGGGGACGCCGTGTGTTGTGTTGAGGGCGTTGGGGACGCCGGGTGTTGTGTTGAGGGTGTTGGGGACGCCGTGTGTTGTGTTGAGGACGTTGGGGACGCCATTGGGTGGTGTAGTGTAGTGGCGTTTGGACGCCTGGTATGGAGTGTGGTGTTGTGGAGTACATAGCGGCACAGGAGGCCAGGTGATGGTGGGTACGGTGAGTATCGGTGTAATGAGGTCAGGCGCGTCAGGACGCAGAGCCTGACTGTTGAGAGACGTGGCGTTATAATGAGGTCATCAGTGGTTGGGATGACCAGAGGTGATGGTGTGTCGGAGTGGGTAAGTCTTATGGATAAGATGAAATGTAGATAATTGCCGAGTTGGTGGCTGCAGTAGGTGAGCCAAGTCGATACATCTAGCAAGACTCATAAAAGACTAATAAAAATTTCATTTTTTTAATTAAAATTTTCATTAATTAAGTCGGAGTGGATAAGTCTTATGGATAAGATTATAATGTAGAATTTCAAAATATCAGGTGTTGATAATTGCAGTGGACGAGCCAAGTAAATATACTAATTTCTCATTAATTAAGTTGTTACAGGAATCTCGCTAGAGGCTAGCCAGTGGCAGTATGATGCTTTAGTGACATTAGTTGTGGAATGATTTTAATGAGGTATTTATTGTGATAATGTATGTGTATGTATATACTGTATATTACCTCATCGGCACCATTACTGAGTGTTAGGCTTGAGAAGGTTCCCTGGGATCATGTCACAGAGCTTCAGGTAGAGTAGAAGGAAAGCTATGAGGCTACACTCAGTAATTCTAGAAAAAAAGGGGGAGGAAGTGAAGCCAACGTAACGTTATAGGCGAAATTCGCCCCCTGATATCAAAGCAGGGATAAGGGCCAGCTGCAATGGTTTTGCAGCTGCGCTCAGGCTATATACGGGGAGAGAGTAAGGAGCCGAGGGGGTTATGTAATAATGGGATCGAGCCAGGGGGCTCCGAGGGAATATTTTGCAGATACAGCGGTCGGGAAGGTGTGAATACAGGTGGACACACTCTGGGCAGATGGGCCTAGAGTAATGTTCTACAGTTGTGGTGAGCACAGCAAGGAAGGATGACCAGAGAGCTGTGAGGTATCTACAGCGTTCTGGGGTTGGTGCCCTGGAACGAGACGGCAGCACAGACCCAAGGGAACATGACCCTGGGGTAGGAATCTCCGTTGCTCTGGAGGCCAGGATCACGTTAGCTCAGAGCAACGATGGGACATTGACAACATTCACCAGGCTGGACAGCCTGGGTTTTGTCTGGGTCATGGAGGATCTATGACCTAGCAACCATGGGACACGAAGACAAGAGAGGTGATGCTGCCAATTGTGGAGGAGGCCAGTGAAACATTGTGTGATCATTGTAAGCCTTATGTCAACAGTACAGGGCAAGATGTTCAATTATAATTAACTTATTACTAAGGATGAAGAACCTTAGATATATATGTGTTGTGTATATATTAATGACTAGTGTCATTTCTGTTTAAGTGCCAGCATTCTGGTCAATGTAATTTTATGTTTATGTTTGTATGTAATTATATGTCAGCAGTTTAGGTATATGTGCATTGTTGGAGATGGGAAAAGATATTACAGATTATTTTACCTGTGCTATGATATGAATATAATGTATATGTTGGAGAAGTGTTGTGAGTCATGTCAGGGAAAATTTTAATTTATTTAATCGTGTGTATGATGAACTTATTGGATGATTTTTTAGTTGTACATATATGGTGGGTGCATCCTCCAGGTCCTTGCACTAATGGAACCATTGCAATGATGCATATGGGGACATATGCGTGTTTAAGGAGGGGAGTGTTGTTGTAATCCACAAGTTTGTAGGAATTATTAGCTAGAGGATCATTACTACAACACTTAACGAATGATGATTGGAAGTACATGTTAAGTAGACAGACTATGGATCACGTATCTAAGAAAGGTCAATGGATTAAGACCGAAGCTGTTTAGCCAAATTAATAATTCCTGGAAAGAGGAATTATTCTTCGTCAGGCTTCTAGGATCAAGGGTGCCGCTCTAGGGATAAGGTTAATCGGATTATACCTTCCTTGAGAGGCGTGGTGAAATGTTTGAGGCCATGGTTGGCTAAAGTCAGTCTGATTGTGGGAGTTGAACTGGCAAGTCCTCTGGATCCCCGTTTACGGCAGCAGCGAAGTGTAGCAGACAGCTATGCGAGAACCTGATGTGATCTTAGTGACGAAGTTAAGTCTGCAGTATGTCAGTATTGAATGAAAGACTAACCGGGTGTAGAGCGTTGTAGTAATCATTCCGTATTAGGGACTTAGGCGGAAGTTACGAGTGTGGGTGGTGATCGCGGAGGTCAAGTGGTCTATGGGTATTGGAAGTGTATTGACCTAATAGAGTATGTTAATATGTTATTATTTGTCAGAGTCTATGCTTTGTAATTAAATGACAAAACCCGACGGCCTTTAAAAACCTTCCATATGTTCATTCATTGTGTTCCAGTACAAACCTAGTGGTACGCCTCAAGGGTCTGGTGTGTGTAGGAGTATAGGTGGTAGTAACGGTTGCTGAGGCAAGGTGTTATGTGTTGTGTAATCGCTGTGCTCAGAATGAATCAGGGTTCAGCGTCACGACAGGGGGGTTTGGGCAAAATGTGACCCAACGCTGCTTTCAGTAATTGGAATATTTTTGGTATAAAAAGTCGGAATTTCAAACTTCGAATAAGTGCAGAGAGCCCGAATTTGGGTCCAAAATATGGATCAGGTATCGAATTTAGGATATTTGGGATATTTTGAAAACTGCAGGGGGGTTTGGGCAAAATGTGACCCACCGCCGCTTTCAGTAATTGGCTAATTTTTGGTATAAAAAGTCGGATTTTCAAACTGCGATTAGGTGCTGAGAGCCAGAATTTGGGTCCAAAATATGGCTCAGGTATCGAATTTTGGATGTTTAGGATATTTTGAAAACTGCAGGGGGGTTTTAGCAAAAGGTGACCCACCGCCGCTTTCAATAATTGGCTAATTTTTGGTATAAAAAGTCGGAACTTCAAACTGCGAATAGGTGCAGAGAGCCAGAACTTGGATCCAAAATATGGCTCAGGTATCGAAATTGGGATGTTTGGGATATTTAAAAAACTGCAGGGGGGTTTGGGCAAAATGTGACACACAGCCGCTTTCAGTAATTGGCAGATTTTTGGTATAAAAAGTCGGAATTTCAAACTGCGAATAAGTGCAGAGAGCCAGAATTTGGGTCCAAAATATGGCTCAGATATCGAATTTGAGATGTTTGGGACATTTTGAAAACTGCAGGGGGGTTTGGGCAAAATGTGACCCACAGCCGCTTTCAGTAATTTGCATATTTTTGGTATAAATAGTCGGAATTTCAAACTGCGAATAGGTGCAGAAAGCCAGAATTTCAATCCAAAATATGGCTCAGGTATCGAATTTGGGATGTTTGGGATCTTTTGAAAACTGCAGGGGGGTTTGTGCAAAATGTGACCCACCGCCACTTTCAGTAATTGGCAGATTTTTGGTATAAAAAGTCGTAATTTCAAATTGTGAATAGGTGCAGAGAGCCAGAATTTGGGTCCAAAATATGGCTCAGGTATCGAATTTGGGTTGTTTGGGATATTTTGAAAACTGCAGGGGGCTTTGGGCAAAATGTGACCCACCGCCGCTTTCAGTAATTGGCATATTTTTGGTATAAAAAGTCGTAATTTCAAACTGCGAATAAGTGCAGAGAGCCAGAATTTGGGTCCAAAATATGGCTCAGGTATCGAATTTGAGATGTTTGGGACATTTTGAAAACTGCAGGGGGGTTTGGGCAAAATGTGACCCACAGCCGCTTTCAGTAATTTGCATATTTTTGGTATAAATAGTCGGAATTTCAAACTGCGAATAGGTGCAGAAAGCCAGAATTTGGGTCCAAAATATAGCTCAGGTATTGAATTTAGGATGTTTGGGATATTTTGAAAACTGCAGGGGGGTTTGGGCAAAATGTGACCCACAGCCGCTTTCAGTAATTTGCATATTTTTGGTATAAATAGTCGGAATTTCAAACTGCGAATAGGTGCAGAAAGCCAGAATTTGGGTCCAAAATATAGCTCAGGTATTGAATTTAGGATGTTTGGGATATTTTGAAAACTGCAGGGGGGTTTGGGCAAAATGTGACCCACCGTTGCTTTCAGTAATTGGCTAATTTGTGGTATAAAAAGTTGGATTTTAAAACTGCAAATAGGTGCAGAGAGCCAGCTTTTAGGTCCAAAATATGGCTCAACTATCCAATTTGGGATATTTGGGATATTATTAAAACTGCAGGGGGGTTTGGGCAAAATGTGACCCACCGCCGCTTTCAGTAATTGGCTAATTTGTGGTATAAAAAGTTGGATTTTAAAACTGCAAATAGGTGCAGAGAGCCAGCTTTTAGGTCCAAAATATGGCTCAACTATCCAATTTGGGATATTTGGGATATTATTAAAACTGCAGGGGGGTTTGGGCAAAATGTGACCCACAGCCGCTTTCAGTAATTGGCTAATTTTTGGTATTAAAAGTCGGAACTTCAAACTGCGAATAGGTGCAGAGAGCCAGAATTTGGATCCAAAATATGCCTCAGGTATTGAATTTGGGATGTTTGGGATATTTTGAAAACTGCAGGGGGTTTGGGCAAAATGTGACCCACCGCCGCTTTCAGTAATTGGCATATTTTTGGTATAAAAAGTCGGAATTTCAAACTACGAATAGGTGCAGATAGCCTGAATTTGGGTCCAAAATATGGCTCAGGTATCGAATTTGGGATGTTTGGGATATTTTGAAAACTGCAGGGGGGTTTGGGCAAAATGTGACCCACCGCCGCTTTCAGTAATTGGCATATTTTTTTTATAAAAAGTCGGAATTTCAAACTGCGAATATGTGCAGAGAGCCAGAATTTGGGTCCAAAATATGGCTAAGGTATCGAATTTGGGATGTTTGGGATATTTTGAAAACTGTAGGGGGGGGGGGTTGGGCAAAATGTAACCAACCGCCGCTTTCAGTAATTGGCATATTTTTGGTATAAAAAGTCGGAATTTCAAACTGCGAAAAGGTGCAGAAAGCCAGAATTTGTGTCGAACATATGACTCAGGTTTTGAATTTGGGATGTTTGGGATATTTTGAAAACTGCAGGGGGGTTTGGGCAAAATGTAACCCACCGCCGCTGTCATTAATTGGCATATTTTTTGTATAAAAAGTCGGAATTTAAAACTGCGAACAGGTGCAGCGAGCCAGAATTTGGGTCCTAAATATGGATCAGGTATCGATTTTGGGAATTTAGCGATATTTTGAAAACTGCAGGGGTGTTTGGGCAAAATGTGACCCACAGCCGCTTTAAGTAATTGGCATATTTTTGGTATAAAAAGTCGGATTTTCAAACTGAGAATAGGTGCAGAGAGACAGAATTTGGGTCCAAAATATGGCTCAGGTATCGAATTTGGGATGTTTTGGATATTTTGAAAACTGCAGGGGGGTTTGGGCAAAATGTGACCCACAGCCGCTTTCAGTAATTGGCATATTTTTGGTATAAATAGTTGGAATTTCAAACTGCGAATAGGTGCAGAGATCCAGAATTTAGGTCCAAAATATATCTCAGGTATCCAATTTGGGATATTTGCGATATTTTGAAAACTGCAGGGGGGGTTTGGGCAAAATGTAACCCACCGCCGATTTCAGTAATTGGCAGATTTTTTGTATAAAAAGTCGGAATTTCAATCTGCGAATAGGTGCAGAGAGCCAGAATTTGGGTCCAAAATATGGCTCAGGTTTCAAATGTGGGATGTTTGGGATATTTTGAAAACTGCAGGGGGGTTTGGTCAAAATGTGACCCACCGCCGCTTTCAGTAATTGGCTAATTTTTGGTATAAAAAGTCGGATTTTTAAACTGCGAATAGGTTAAGAGAGCCAGAATTTAGGTCCAAAATATGGCTCAGGTATCCAATTTGGGATGTTTGGGATATTTCTGAAACTGCAGGGGGGTTTGGCCAAAATGTGACCCACTGCCGCTTATAGTAATTAGCAGATTTTTTGTATAAAAATTCGGAATTTCAAACTGCGAATAGGTGCAGAGAGCCAGAATTAGGATCTAAATTGTGGCTCAGGTACCGAATTTGGGCTGTTTGAGATATTTTGAAAATTGCAATGGGGTTTGGGCAAAATGTGACCCACCGCTCTTTCAGTAATTGGCATATTTATGGTATAAAAAGTTGGAATTTCAAACTGCGAATAGGTGCAGAGAACCAGAATTTGGGTCCAAAATATGGCTCAGGTATCGAATTTGGGATGTTTGGGATATTTTGAAAACTGCAGGGGGGGTTTGGGCAAAATGTGACCCACCGCCGCTTTCAGTAATTGGCATATTTTTGGTATAAAAATTCGGAATTTCAAACTGTGAATAGATGCAGAGAGCCAGAATTTGGGTCCAAAATATAGCTCAGGTATCGAATTTGGGATGTTTGGGATATTTTGAAAACTGCATGGAGGTTTGGGCAAAATGTAACCCACCTCCGCTTTCAGTAATTGCCATATTTTTGGAATAAAAATTCGGAATTTCAAACTGCGAATAGGTGCAGAGAGCCAGAATTTGGGTGTAAAATATGGCTCAGGTATCGAATTTGGGATGTTTGCGATATTTTGAAAACTGCAGGGGGGTTTGGGCAAAATGTGACCCACAGCCGCTTTCAATAATTGGCATATTATTGGTATAAAAAGTGGGATTTTCAAACTGCAAATAGGTGCAGAGAGACAGAATTTGGGTCCGAAATATGGCTCAGGTATCGAATTTGGGATGTTTGGGATATTTTGAAAACTGCAGGGGGGTTTGGGCAAAATGTGACCCACCGCCGTTTTCAGTAATTGGCATATTTTTGGTATAAAAATTCGGAATTTCAAACTACGAATAAATATAGAGAGCCAGAAATTGGGTCCAAAATATGGATCAGGTATCGAATTTGGGATGTTTGGGATATTTTGAAAACTGCAGGGGGGTTCGGTCAAAATGTGACCCACCGCCGCTTTCAGTAATTGGCATACCCCTTGCCAACAGGTGTCTAGGGGTAAAGGGAATAAAACACCGCATAACTTAGGGAAACAATGTATCTACGCTAAGGTTGACAAACATAACAATTAAATAATACAGATAATAGTCAGAAATATTCTTTAGCATGCAATAATATAAATAAAATCCTTATTGAGCAATGAACAATCACACCAGCACATGAATTCTAATTTGGGAAAATACACAATCATCTAACCTGAGAATTAACCGAGTATTAGCTAAAATAACCATTACCAAGGACTTAACTTAAAACATGTCTCCTCTCGACCAAAGCTGCCACGCCTCTGCCCAAGCGTCGGATCCCAGGGCAGGCGTCAACCACAATATCAACTAAACATCCACATAAATTATTGTAGAAATTCTACTAACAAAATGTAGTACTAATATTCATGTCATTATTAATCATAAGAGTATATAATAATGTTACATTACTCAATAAAATTTACTGGCAAACAATAATAAGAATTAATCAAGGTTGAACTATACTCACTCGCTTGACATCAAGTTCCCACACTAACCACATCCAAATATGGTCAACCCCCCACACGGAGAAACCAACATGAAAATACTTGCAAAAGCCTCATACAATATAATGCAACTCAGGCACACAACAGCATGCTACAATATATAACATACAAGAATCTAATATCATCCAACTGGATACTATAATAATTATAGAACAAGACAATAGTAATATAAGCATCAAGAGTAATGTTAGAATCCTAGTAAGATTCGTAACAACAGGACTCGGGGTCGAAGGTGTCACTTACTCTACAGGCAGCATAACGGAGGCAAAAACATTGAGCGTTGCCCTGAGACAAGGGGACAGAACAACTTTCAAACTCTCAAAAAGTAAGTGGGGACCCAGGGGTTGCATCCATTGGACCTCTTTCACCCCTACAGGGCTTCCCAGGGCTCTAAGACAGGTTTTGTTAAGGGTAAGCTCAGCCAGGGTACTGCTAACTGGCACCCAAGTCTAATAAACAAATTTTTAAAAATGAACCCCCGGGATGTGTCCTCTCACGGGAGCCAAGCAGGGGGAACCACCGAGCCCAGGAGGTCAAGATCCTAATATAACAGGGGGCAGGGGTAGAAAAGCAGACCCCCCCCCCACTAGGTACAAAAGCAGGCCCCCCCCACTAGATACAAAAGCAGGCCCCCCCCCACTAGGTACAAAAGCAGGCCCCTCCCCACTAGGTACAAAAGCAGGCCCCCCCCTACTAGGTACAAAAGCAGGCCCCCCCCCCACTATGTACAAAAAAAATGAACAGAAAAACCCCGCAAGAGGACAACGTACCCAGAAGGAACAGAACCGGCCACTGTAATATGTGAAAACTAGCTGCGCAGTACCCTGTGCTCCTACCAGTGCAAAAACTACCAGTTACCCCAAGGTAAAAAGCGAGGAGGAAACCCCCCAACACTCCCAGGGCGGTCAATTACCGAGCAGCAAAAGACCAACAGAGGTAGTTCCCAAGGTGCCTTGTGGAAGACAGCCCGAGTCCCCAAGGGCTGGGGCACTCAGTACAGGGCACTCAGGGAAGGGAACCCTAAGCACATGCAGCCCGAGTGCCTGTGAATATTAGATTATTACTCCATGCTCACACGCAACTGTAAGAGCAGTACTGAACACAAGGCATAGCACAACAGAGAGAATCTGGAGATGGAGCCACACGACTGAGCCTTATCACATCAGCCGAGAACTGGGGTGTGGATCGCTAGCATGAGGGGTTTGCACAGACAAGTGACACGGCACATGTGACATCATGCTCGTTTTTATTTTGGGAGTTCAGTTCACTCGTTAGTTTCAGTAGTGGTTTTAACCAGAAGAGAGGCTTGTTTTGAGGCGCTTGCCTTTCTGGGTGCCTGGCCTGGTCAATGGCAGACATAGAATGCTCCAAATCACATGTGCATTTTTATACGCCATTGCTCCTCGTGCCTCATTGAGGGGGCCAGGTTCTGGCTCGTGGTCCCTGGTAGGCCTAAAACTTCATTCACACTGATGCCAAAGTCTAATAATACTGAATATATATCTGCCTGGGTAGCTCTGTGGAGCCTCCGGGCTCTCACCTAGAAAATGACGTTTCATTACATTCAAAGCTGTTTTTTTATTGTTTTGTGTGATGGAACTAAAAAGGAGTTCCCAGAAACCTTGGCAAGATGAGAAGGCTCAACTGTATCTACACTCGAATTGAAAGGGACAACCCTCGTAGCTGAAGGAAGGGATATCCCAAAGAAAAACCTCAACCCTAAACCTGCTACTGTGCCAGGGGCAGGGGGAAAAGAGAAGGGCAAACCCCCTGCCCAAAGGAGAAAGAAGGAAAAGGAGGTATGGACAAAGTCACCGCCTATTCCATTAGACAAGCATCATTTGCTAGCCCCGGGCCTCAAACCGGGGACACAACCTTGACTGCTGCAATCCAGGAACTAAAGACACTAGCAGTTGCTGCCAGAAGCCCCTCCAAAATTGGCAGAGTAGAGCAACTTGAAGGGAGCATCCCCTTCATGACTCAGGGCCAAAGGTGTCACAGACCCAACAGGTAGCAGTGGAGGCAGACAAACTGAACATTGCCACAAAGCATGAATGGTGCACAACCCAGAAATTTACTCGAAGTGAGAGCAGGGATGGTGGGTGGATCACAAGGACCATCAAACCCATTGGGGTTTTCCAGGGCTTACAGGGTGAATGTTCCATGCAGGTATGCCCAGGCACTGTGATCGCTATGCTGGTAACTTCTATATAATTGTATAGGTTTCCCTATTAACATCCAATACCACCAGAAAGAGCAAGAGAGAAACCAAAAAGGGGACCATCCATGCCTAGACACTAGGTAAACCTAATAAGTCAGGAATGGCACAAATAAACCCCCCTTTAGAGGAATGAGGGCACAATGAAAAATAAAGGCCATAAAGGGACCGAATTACCAATTAAGTACCACTAACTCTCAAGATACTCGACCGTGGAACAAAGGAGAATAGCAGACCAAACCAGGTATGGTAATCTGGAAGGCCTACCTCAGTGCGCCCCACCATCATATAAACACACTCGACCCAAGGAGAGACTGACAGTCCAAGACAATAAGCTTACCTTCAGGGCGAGAGCCACCACAAGCATGGAGACCCCTTTAGGGAGTGAACCCTGACAACGCAAGGACAGCACTTAATGAGCTCACATAGAAGGTAGCCTTGGGCACATGCAGCTCCAAGAACACTAAACTCCTGGCTCACGTTGCACAACCATACACAGAAAAAGCCTCGAGGGCAAAACACCACTGAGCTGAAACCAAGACCAGAGCCAGAACAATGAGAGAGGAACTAGGCACATACATATCAGCATTAGAACTGAGGGTGGAGCAGTTGGCTGACACCTGACTTCCTCCCTCCTTCCCCCAAATGTTGAGGAAGGTGGAGGCAAATGAGCTAGCTCAAGTTTCATGAATTTTCAATTGTTTGTTTACATTGTTGTTCATTTGGTGGTTTTGAGGCTGTGGTCTATTTTGTTGCATTGACTTTCTGGGTGCCTTGCTTTGGTGGTGGCAAACAGAAATAAGTTGACAATTTTTTTTTCATAACTGCCTTTGCTCCCTGCACCTGTGAGGTGGGTCAGGTTCTGTCAATACGAACTCCACAACTGATGGCACCTTGTAGTTTGGCACTATATCAGTATAGTAGCTTCAGGGAGCCACTAGGGGCTTTCCCCTGAAAAAAATAGGTTGTAGAAATAATAAGACTCAAATAGTAGTTATATCATCTAAGACTAGCCGGTGTGCAACTGTTCCAGGTCTAAAACAGACTTACTTGTTGATCCACACCTTAATCTCTGAACCATTTAGGTTTAAGGTGTTCCACTCAATACAGCAATTTAGTGATGTTTGCAATGCTGGACAGTTCTTAGAATTATGATACTGAGGATATAACAGTTAATGTGTTTCTTTTTTCTCCTGTGCAGGAACGCAATGTGGAAGTGTTATTCTGCTACGAGGCCTATGATGTAGTAGTTCTCATGCAGCTACGGGAATTCACTAACAGGAAAATTGTATCTGTAGAGAAAGAAATGCATCAGGATAAAGCAGCAGTTGATAACGAAGGAAGGAAGAAACTTAACAACTTTTGTATAACTTTTCTAACTGGCTGCTAAGAAGACAAAAAAACATTATGTTCATGAGTTTTTATTCATTCTTTGGTGAAAATTCAAAAAAATTTCTGATATTACTGCTAATTCCCTCCTCTTTTAATTTGTATATTAATGTGAAATAACTGGTGTCCCATAATTTTCTGTTTTCGTAAGTTTCCAATTGTCTACATTCATCTACAATCTGGATTAATTAAAATTTCATAATGCCCATTGAATCTTTGCACACAAGTGCATTCAAATCATTAATTTGATTTTTAATGCTGCTTCTGTTATTGTATTTTCTGTGAGGGAAATTGTCAGCTCTCTCAAGCTATCACACTGAATAAGTGCCATACTACTAGGTGTCATCAGTTGCAGAGTTCTGTTGGCCTTCTGTGGCCTATGAGAAAAAAGTCCACTACGGGCTCACCATAGCCCATGCTACTTGGAACTTTTTGTTCCAAGGAGCGAATCTTATACTGTACAACAAAACAACTATGAGCCAGATCCTGCCCCCCCCCCCTCAGAGAGGAGCAGAGAGCAATGGCCTGTGAACACTTTAAATAGTAAAGTTTATCACCTTTTCCACCATCCAAGGGAAGGCCCCTAGTGTTACGGACCCGAGCCCAGCGTCCGAGCCCGGAGCAGTGACGGCAGCGCCATCTGTGGGTCAGCTCCCGAAACCCCCTCCAAATGGACGACGCCACCTAGTGAGGACGAGGTATACTGGCCACAAGGGCTAGTTTCCCGTCTGATCAGCTCATAACACAGCCGCTGCTGACCTCTGGTGAGGTGGAGCTTAGACAGCAACGCCATCTATGGAGTGGATAGGTGGACGTTTGTGTCTAAGCCTGTAAGTGAGGTGCCCTAGAGTGTCCCTATTACTGATGACGTGTCTGATTACAGAGTCAACCTGGGACTGCTGTAATAGAAGTTGGATCAGTCTACCCAAGGCAGTCGAAGAGTCTCCACGTGTTTGCTGCAGCAGCTGTGAGTCACCCCCCGGATGAACACTGTGGTGTTAGCCTGCCTGTGACATGGCAGTGGAGGGATTGTCGTACCCGGGGCTGACTGGTGGAGACGCTTAACCACTGGGGTGTTGTGGTGAGGAGAGTGATCTGTGGGATCACACGAGGCTCCTGACTAGGGCTCGCAACCCTAGTATCGGTCGTGGAGTGGCCTACGCAGCGTTGCTGATTGGAACCTGCCAGCTACAGGCTGGATTTGTGGTTGACGGCCTCCACGACGGTGCCCCCAGTGGAACTGTGATTTGGCTGGCCTGTGGCCAGGGTAGACTCAAGAGAATCGAAGGATTCATCGTGAGGCCACAAGAGGACCAAGAGCTAAGCATCGTCGAGCACCGTGGAACACTCCGCGTCTTCAGAGGAAGACCACATTGTATATAATAGTGTTAATACCTCCCCCGTGTGATAAGATATATATTATTTATGGTGATGGTGACAATTATATTATTAAGTTTTTGCCTTTGTCTCCCTTCCCCTTTAATTTACTTGCGTTACGGAGCTCACCCCTTGAAAGCCACTACTAGCTTGGGGCCGGATACCCAAACTCTACTTACATCAGAGAAAGAACCCAGTTGCGACCCGAGAGGGCCGTAACATAATTGGCATCCCCAGCGGGATCCGACCCCTTGTCAAGTATGTTTGACAGGGGTGGTGAAGTGGCGTAATCCCTGTAAATAATTCCCCCTGTGTGTGACTATTAGGACGTTATACGTCCTGTGCGGTGCTCGGAGTGATTCAGTGCAATATTGTAGAGTGCGGTGCTCGCTGTGATTAAGTGCAATATTGTGTAGTGCGGTGCCCGGTGTAATTACGTGCAACATTGTATAGCGAAGTGCTCGCTGTGATTAAGTGCAATATTGGCAAGTGCGGTGCTCGCTGTGATTAAGTGCAATATTGTGTAGTGCGGTGCCTGGTGATTACGTGCAATATTGGCAAGTGAGGCACTAGGTGCGATAAAGTGCAATATTGACATAGAACAGTGCTCGGTGCGTTAAGTGCTAACGAGAAAGCGGTGTGTTAAGTGCTAGTGTTCCATCTGTGACAATGGCAGAAAAAGCGACCATCGACGATCTGGACGATATTCAGGCTTTTCTGAACAGGGAGGACTGTCTTGCCAGATTAAAATATCTGGGAAAACAGGAACTTGTACTTGTAAGTGCCTACCTGGAGATAAAGATATGTGCCAGTGATTCCCGTGTGGAGATCTTGTCCAAGGTTCACCGGCATTTGAAGGCCGAAGAGAAAGAGGAAAGTGAGGACAAGGTACAAAAGCAAGTGAGGAAGTAGCTTCCACTGAAAAGGAAGATAAGGGCAGTGACATTGACAGTGATGCAGGTGAGCTAAATATAAGTTTACTTACAGTCAAAATGCGTGCCTTAGAAATAAATCGTGAGATAGAATGGAAGAAGTTAGAAATAGAACGAGAATTAAAAGATAAAGAAATGGAGATGAAAGATAAAGAATTGGCGATGAGGCGTTTAGAATTAGAAAGAGAAGAAGAGAAGAGCGAGAAAGAGAAGAGAAACGAGAGAGAGAAGAACGAGAAAGAGAAGAGAAACGAGAAAGAGAAGAGCGAGAAAGAAAAGAGAAACGAGAAAGAGAAGAGCGAAAGAGAGAAGAAAAAGAAAAGGAGAGACAACATGAGCTAGAAGTATTGAGATTAGGCGGTGGTTGGAGGCAAAGAATGGAAACAAGTATTTTTGATCCGGTAAGGAACATAAAAATGGTCCCGAAGTTCAACGAAAAGGAAGTTTCGAAGTTCTTCGCGGCCTTCGAGAAAGTCGCAGCCTCTTTGGAGTGGCCAAAGGAGAATTGGGCCATCATGATACAGTCCGTCTTGACTGGGAAGGCCCAAATCGCCTACTCCACGTTGTCCCTTGATGACTCTGGCGATTACGACAAGGCGAAGAAGGTGGTGCTCATGGCGTACCAATTGGTACCTGAGGCTTACAGGCAGAAGTTTAGAAACCTTAAAAAGACCTCAGAGCACACTTTCACCGAATTCGCGACCATCAAGGAGCGACTTTTCCAGGAATGGCGTGCCTCTCGGAAGGTGGAAACCAAAGAAGACCTCGAGCAGCTCATACTGTTAGAGGACTTCAAAGACTGTCTGTCTGGAGACCTGAAGACGTACTTAGAGGAACAGCAGGTAGAGACCTTGAGTGCGGCAGCCACCATGGCTGAGGAATACATCCTGACGCATAGGCCTTCTGCTAAGTATGTCCCGAGGAATTACCCTCGCCGGTTTGACAAACCTCGTCATGACGAAGAGGAGACCTCCGTCCCACAAAGCGCTAAGAAGACGCCCCCAAGTAGCCCTCGAAGGACTAGTCCTAATAGTCCGAAACACCGGAGTCCGAGGAGGAATATGGTGTGCTGGACTTGTGGGCAGAAAGGGCATGTAGCTGCTATGTGCCGAGGCAGAAGAGGTAACGGCCCACGTAGGGAGGTGATGTTAATGAGCTGTGTAACACCTCCAGCAGGAAGCCAGTCTACGACTACGCAGGAAGGACCAAGTTTGTTCGCCCTTCACACTTCAAGCGGATATGTAACGAGTGATCATACTGGTAGATCAGTAGTAGTGCTCAGAGATAGTGGAGCAGCCCAATCCCTGATCGTGAGAAGCTCGTTACCCGAGGGAGTGAGTGTGGATGGGAGACTAAAGGTTGTCCTGGTCGGGTTTCCTAGGACGCGGTACGTCGCCCCCTTAGTGCCGGTACATCTCGACTCGCCTTACTTCAGCGGCACATGTGCGTTGGCAGTAGTCGATACCCTCCCTATAGCTGGGATTGACGTGGTACTAGCCAACGACTTGGTGACAGGTTGGGACTACAGACATCCTAAGATAGTGGACGAGCCAGCCGGAACAGCAAGGTCTGAGGTAACAGCGGGCAGTGGTAATATCCAGGTACAGACAGACCCGGAATTAAGTAATATGTTTAATTTGTCCTCTACCCGACAGATTGAGAACGTTCTAGCAGAGTCTCCTGAATCGTTTCCCGACAAGAAGCATGAGGTTATGATGGCAGAAGCGACTGAGCGAGAAGAGAGGCCTCGTGTGAAAGTACCCACGGATACCAAAGAGTCTGGAGCGAAGGCGGGTGAGTACTTGCGGTATGGCAAGGTACAGCGTTCATTGAACCGGCCAGAGATTCCCCAGACGTCGGAGGTATGTGAGGTATGTGCGAAGGTTTTAGAGCCCTCTTTGGTCCAAACCAGGCTAATGGATGTAGCCGGCTATGGACATTACAGGCTCAGGAAGCTTATCCCTCGGTTGGCCATATGTTTCTTAGCAGTATTTTTTGTTCTTGTGTGTGTTCTCAGTAAGGACCAGAGGACGACCCGACAGATGATGGCTCCCATGAACATCGTGAAGAGATCCCAGGGATTCGAGACTTGCACTGTGAGTGTTGCAGTCGAAGAAGGGACCTGGAAGGTGATGGTAGATACAGGAGGTACGAGATATGATATTATGAGTGACTGTTTCCGACAGGTTGACACCCCCGCGTGATTGCTGAGCCTAGATGCAGCGTTATACGGAACGTTGGTCGACCTGACGGTGGCAGAGCGAATGCCATCCTCGATGTACGAGCAGCCCTGTTGGGACTAGGTGTGGGCCTAGTAGAGGAGTATGCTGTGAGTACTGATTTAACCTTCGCTGTCACTCTAAATTATCAGACCCCTGTATTCCAGGTTCCCATCTCCCTGAAGGACTACCGGAACGGTACCAGAAATACCGTCTGTAACCAGCCATCATTGGTGCCACGACACAGGGAAGTGTCGAGTCGCCCCAGATCGCGTCGATATCAATCCTTACTTGAGGCACGTGAGATTATGCCCCTGTTTGACATCGCAGTGGAGGTGTGGAAGATCACATCGGGCAGGGCATTGCCTTCAATCTGCAAGTTCCCTTTGTGTCAGGGGTTTCTCCTTAGGACAGTTCTGTGGACAAGACAGCCTCACCACTCCAGTTTATAATGTACGTGAGTCCGTGTGGAGTAGTATCCACGTTCTAATTTGGTTTGTGTTTTTCTTTATAGAACCCCAAACCAAATTCTTTTTGGTGGGGAGGTGTTACGGACCCGAGCCCAGCGTCCGAGCCCGGAGCAGTGACGGCCGCGCCATCTGTGGGTCAGCTCCCGAAACCCCCTCCAAATGGACGACGCCACCTAGTGAGGACGAGGTATACTGGCCACAAGGGCTAGTTTCCCGTCCTGATCAGCTCATAACACAGCCGCTGCTGACCTCTGGTGAGGTGGAGCTTAGACAGCAACACCATCTATGGAGTGGATAGGTGGACGTTTGTGTCTAAGCCTGTAAGTGAGATGCCCTAGAGTGTCCCTATTACTGATGACGTGTCTGATTACAGAGTCGACCTGGGACTGCTGTAATAGAAGTTGGATCAGTCTACCCAAGGCAGTCGAAGAGTCTCCACGTGTTTGCTGCAGCAGCTGTGAGTCACCCCCCGGATGAACACTGTGGTGTTAGCCTGCCTGTGACGTGGCAGTGGAGGGATTGTCGTACCCGGTTCTGACTGGTGGAGACGCTTAACCACTGGGGTGTTGTGGTGAGGAGAGTGATCTATGGGATCACACGAGGCTCCTGACTAGGGCTCGCAACCCTAGTATCGGTCGTGGAGTGGCCTACGCAGCGTTGCTGATTGGAACCTGCCAGCTACAGGCTGGATTTGTGGTTGACGGCCTCCACGACGGTGCCCCCAGTGGAACTGTGATTTGGCTGGCCTGTGGCCATGGTAGACTCAAGCGTACCGAAGGATTCATCGTGAGGCCACAAGAGGACCAAGAGCTAAGCATCGTCGAGCACCGTGGAACACTCCGCGTCTTCAGAGGAAGACCACATTGTATATAATAGTGTTAATACCTCCCCCGTGTGATAAGATATATATTATTTATGGTGATGGTGACAATTATATTATTAAGTTTTTGCCTTTGTCTCCCTTCCCCTTTAATTTACTTGCGTTACGGAGCTCACCCCTTGAAAGCCACTACTAGCTTGGGGCCGGATACCCAAACTCTACTTACATCAGAGAAAGAACCCAGTTGCGACCCGAGAGGGCCGTAACACCTAGCAAGATAAGGAAATCAAAACAGACTACCGCATGGTTAAAACGAAACCGTAGCCTAAAATTTCCCAAACTAACTCCCCCACAATGAAAACAAAATTTTGTGAAACCCCCTCCCTCCCCCATCACTAGTCTGCCCCCCCCCCCCCCACCTGCCTGGGTCAGCCAGGTCGTACAGAGTCTAGTTCTATACTGATGTCGGGGCCTGGTAGTCACTTTGCTCTGGCTCTGGTATCCCGTTTTCTTTGGTGTTTTTGCTTTTGAGGCGGTGTGTTCCTATAAGGATGTGTGCGTGAGCCAGGAGTTTAGTGTACTGGAACTGCATGTGCTCAGGGTTTCCTTCCCTGTGAGCTCTGTAAGTACTAGCCTTGCATGGTGAAGGTTATCTTTCCCTGGGGGCATTCAGTCAACACTACTTTCAAGGGGGCTTCCTCACTTGTGGTGGTCCTCGCCCTTAAGGTAAACCTTTAATCTGTGTTATTAAAGAAATTAAATATATTAAAGTCTTTAATAAGTAAATCTGTGACTTTGTTTTTCCTTGGTTTGGGAGTGTTTTGGTTGGTGGGGTGCATTGTGGTCTGTGTGACCAGTTATTTTGTTAAAACAAGCTGTGCCGAAGCTTCTCCCAGGCTACTCATACTCCTACTGGGGTGGGGCATTTTCATACTCATGCATGGTATTTTCATGCAGGAGTGGGATATTTCATACCTGTACGTTTTTAGACTTGGGTTCGACTCCCTCTCAATTTTGCTTTCGGGGTTCCTTTGGGTTTCCCTGGGGGTAGGCATCTTTCTGGAGGTTTCTGCCCTCATGTCTTTCCCTTTGGAGGAGCATGAGGTTCTGTTGTGTGGCCCAGTTTTTTCCTTGGCTTTGGCCCTGGCCTGTTTTGAGTTCAGGTCCTTCTTAACCTATTTGGTACATTCCAAGGTTTTTCGGTCGTTCTGGCTAGCTGACACCCCATTGTTTTTCTCACTTTTCTTGGCGCGGCTTTGCCGATCCCTGCATGCTGGAGTGGCGTGGAATTGGGAAAGTGTTCTACGTTTTAAAGGGTCTCGACTTTGAGCTTCTTGATGCCTATCTTTGGCTCCGCCCTTTCTCACAAAAGTTAGTGAGCTGCAGCTTCATGTTATTTCCCTCGCTGTTGGTATTGTTTGTGGTGGATTACCTTCGGGCCTGTCGGCACTTGGGTTCTGTCGTAGGCTTGCTGAGCCTCCTTGAGCTCCTTCCAGATTGGCTCTCAGAGAATGTCCGGGTGCTCTGCTCTGGCCAGGAAGAGGCTATGCCCATGAGTTGGTCGAGGTAGGCCATAGGTGGAGTCTGAGGCCGGGTTGCATGTGCCACCTGGGGTGGCTTCATCTGTAATGGGTCGACACCGTACTTGCCCTGCTCGTAATGCCTCAGGATTTGCACCGGCACTTTTGCAGTTTGTCCTACTTCTTCTTTTCTGGCAAAGAATGAGATGGCTGCTTTCCGGAGGGGTCCTTGGGTTGTTGATGCTTGGTTGGTCAGGCTGTGGGTGCATCATGTGTTGTCTGGTTGCGGCTCTCCACCGTCATTTGCGCGCCACGGCTTCTGTGTCGGGTTACTCGCTTTGGGTTGATCTGGTCTCCCTCCTTCCCTTTTCCAGGGTTCGAGTCTCCCAGGTCGTCTGTAGGGTTATTCGGTCTAGCCAGCCTACGGTCTATCCCCGTGGCCACGTCATTCGTAAGTTTGCTGCTCATTGCTGCCGTCTTCGGTAACATGTCTTGGGCCGAGATTCGGGTGCGGAGATTTTGGCGGTCGGACAGGGTCTTGGCAGCGCGCTACTTGGTCAATGATCCGAGGCCTGTGTTGCTTTGGGTCGGTGGTTGCAGCCAGTTGTCTCGACTTTGCTTTGAGGGGTGAGTGCCAACTGCCTCTGGGGTAAGTCCCTCATGTTTTTGTCGTTTGGTAAGTAGCTCTGAGGAGCAAGAGGGGCTCCCCCCAGAAAACCAATGTTGAATGTAATGAAATGCCATTTTCTGGGCGAGACCCGGAGGCTCCCCGGCATCCCTCCCTCCCTCCCTCTGGTCGGCAGTTTTTTGCATGTTTTGACATCCAGCCTCAGAACTGAAGGGTGGATAGCTGGCGTAGGGGGTCTGAGGCTCCCACCAGCTGTGCAGAAAGCGGCACGGCGACGTGTGACGTCATGCTCGTTTCTTTTAGGGGGAGTTCTATCCACTTGTTCGGCCTGTGGTATCAATAATTTCACCAGAATAGGGGTTTGTTTTGGGATGCTTACCTTTCTGGGTGCCTGACCAGGTCGATGGCAGACATAGAATGCTTCCAACCACACAAGGTTTCTATAGGCCATTGCTTCCCATGCCTGGCCCCCTCAGAGAGGGGGCCAGGTTCTGCCTCGTGGTCCCCGGTAGGCCCACAGAACTCCATACACATGACTGATGCCAAAGGCTGACATTAGCATATCAGCCTAGTAAGCTCCGGGGAGCCTCCAGGTCTCACCCAGAAAATGGCGTTTCATTACATTCAACTCTGGGTTTTTATTGCATATAACATAAATTGTGTTCATTTTTTTTACAGTGTCAGCTGAGAGTAGTCTTCGTTGTTCCCAAGCAAATGAATTGATGGACTGGCTAAAAACTGTGTTGGCTGGACGATGTTGGGGAGTGAAGGCTACTTCTCGTCTGGAGTCGCATCCATGTGTCATCACTGTGGAAGAGATGGGTGCAGCAAGACACTTCGTACGCACTCAATTTACACAGTACCCGAAGAGACCAGATACTCACTTTTGCAGCCACAGTTGGAAATTAATCCAAGGTATGAATTTTTGTTTTGGCCTGTAATAGAGAGGGAACATAGACTTCCTTGACCCTCAGCTCTCTCTCTGACTTGGTCCTCTCTCATTCCTGTTAATCCACTCCATATTTCCTGTATTACAAGTGATGTGGAAAGCATGGGGGATTTTTTTTATATTGCAGAATGGTGACTGATAGGGGCTAGTGTGTGATGCTTTCCTACTAATCCAGACCCACTCAAATGCACCTGCTATATTTAGATCAACAACACTGCTGATCTATGATTCATCCAGTGTCTAATGTCACTTAGTGGAGAGATTTAGCAAGAGGTCAGCAGCAGATCAACTTTTTCTAAATACCATGTTGGCGATCACAGCAAACAATGATGGTCAAAAAAATTTCATTTGCGCAAACTGGCCGCACACTGAATGGCAGACTTAAAGAACACAAGAGAAGTGTTAAGTCTGCAGACACTAACAATACTCTCTTCTGCCATGTGAGGGATTCTAATCATCCCATTGATTGGTCTTCCTACAAAATAATCATTCCTGCCTCTACACAGACGCCGTCTTGTAGAATCGGCTCTAATACACAATGTACCCAACATGAACTTGAGTCCTGGCTTTGTTGCTGTGGACTCTACCCTTTCACAGTATATACTCAAATGCTCTAATCTTTCTAACAAACGTGACTTAACATAAGCTTACCCCTTCCATTTATCTTTCTTTCTCTTTCCTTTTCTTTCTATCTTCTCACCTTTTTCTGTCCATTGTCTTCTCCTACGCTCCCTTGCTATCCTCTTCTTATTCCTATTACTATCTCCTTCCGTGGTTATAATAGGAGCTGCCTCGTATGGGCCAACAGACCTTCTGCAATTCTCATTATTACTACTATCCCCTACACCTGACTTTCCTCCTCAGCTCTCTCTTGCCTATTTATTGCCTGTCTCTACCTCCTCTTCACAATCGACTTGAGAATGGTCCAGGACGGACCGAAACGTCGTCGTCCCTTCAACTTCTAGTGTGTGGTCTGGTCAACATACTTCAACCACGTTATTGTGACTCATCGCCTGCATCTGACACTGTCACTACAGTGTGTTGAATGTATTTAAACGTTGCAACAATGAATAATGAGAGCAATCATTATATGAATGGCGTAATAACAGGGAAGCAGTAGCGCCTCTGGTGGTCAGATGCTTAACTGTATTAGAGGTTGACAGTTTAGATATTATAGTGAAGTAAGGGTGAGTGGCGCGTCTGGGAGTCCCGCTTCTTAACGTGTAGCTCATTTATCGACCAGCCGCCGCCTGGCAAGGGTCACTTTGATTACCAGTGAAAAAAGATAAATGTGTTACAGATATCATTACTCAATCATAATATAGAAAGGATTGTACGAGGTGTGTACTTCATGTTGTTATTCATTATTATTTTGTATATTTTATGTAATTAGACAAAATATAGAGGTGATTGTCAGGTGGCAGCCATAGGTGTACCCGCTAGTTAAGTCATTAGGGCGCTTGTGGTGGCCTTAATAGCCATGCCAGTAGTTAGCCAGCAATCTTAGGGTTATCTTGAGATGATTTCGGGGCTTAGCGTTCCCGCGGCCCGGTCCTCGACCAGGCCTTCTTTTTCTTACACATCCCCAGGAAGCAGCCCATAGCAGCTGTCTAACTCCCAGGTACTTATTTACTGATAGGTAAACAGGGTCATCAGGGTGAAAGAAAGTGCCCATTTGTTTCAGCCTCCACCAGAGATCGAACCCGGAACCTCAGGATTACGAATACGAAGCGCTGTCCACTCGGCTGTCAGGCCCCTTAAAACAACCCAAAGAGAAATCTTCGACATATTTTGATGAAAATCTGAATGAAAAGAGAAATTTTGGCCACAGATTGTGTGAAGATGGTGGGGGGGGGGGGGGATTGACGGGGTGCAGGTTAGTACGATGAGCATGATTCAGAATGATGGAAGGAGAAGGGCTCCTATGATGAATTGACTTAAGGGCCACCATCTACAGTGGCCTCGACGGGGACAGGACGGCGGCACCTTGTCAAAGGTCAGCCTTCCTACTCCCTCCACCCTTATTTTATTGAGGATTTGTCTTGTGTATATTGTGAACAAAAGGAATGACTCGGCATTTACGACTTGAGTGGTTAAGCGGGTTCATGGGTTAATAACCCTATGGGGGAAACAACACATCTATTTTCTGTGTTACATTGTGGCTTGTTGAGCTTGAAGCTGTTGTCCAGCCTGTCTGTGTCAAATATGATATTTTAGTGAAGTGGTCTGTATTAATAGCCTCCAACTTGGTCAGTATTACAAAGGCCTCGGCTGTTATTTATTTATATAACTACAAGTTATATTGGGTTTCTGATCAACCCGTCCTCTTAAAACTAACGTCACTTTTGGCTGGTATGCGCGGCGCTATGGCCAAATTTGAACAAAATTTGAAATGAAATCGACTCACAAAAGTGACGCACTGTTCCGTTTTCTGTTTGAGTCGCCCGGCTTACTCGGCCAGCTTAGAAGAGGATTCTTTCCATTAACATTTTTCATAACGTTTTGAAACTTTTTGAGAATTTCCTGCCCACCTAACCTATCAGAGGACTCTTAACTTATTGTTGTTGAAAAAAAAAAATCCCAAATTTATTTTCATTTTTTTTTCATTTTCAAATTACGTCCATATTCGGCCATACGGGTAAACGGCCAAAAGCGACGCTATTTTTAAGAGGACAGGTGACAAGGAGTACATAGCCCTATGTGTTTACATTCTTGTAAAGCCACTAGTACGCATAGCACTTCGGGCAGGTCCTTAATCTAACAGATAATATTAAGTAGGTAATTTCTAGGAAAATTTATAGGCTAATCTATCAAAATCTACAACAATTTAAACATTTATAGTGTTACTCCTTCAAAGATTTGTGGTAGTGACAGTTGAACAAGTTCTGGCATGATTGTTGTTGCTGTCTTGAACTTTCTCCAAAGCGGAAAATCATTGATGTGTTTTTGAAGTGAAGTTTCCATATTAGGACACAGTAGGCCAGATGGGACCACAACAGAGACTCGTACAGTTCAATATTCAATGTTGTTCGTTTAAGTCAATGATTCGTTTAACTATTCTTAAGGATTGTTTTCATATTAACTGTGAGTCCCAGATGTTTAATGGCTGGTACATCATAACTCCTAGGTAATATTGACTTAAATTTACCAGAGGGCCACCATTTCTCCATAGTGCCCTCTACGGCAACAGGAAGCCGGCAGCTTGTCAAAGGTTCCCCTACGGTTCCTGAGGAGTTTGTCTATCTGTATTTTGAGCGCGCAAACTGCTGCATTATGACATTAAAGGTAGTTTGATAATATGTACAACGTGTTTTGTAGCTAAGCTAAAGGTGACTTGTAATGTTTAGCAACAAGTCACCCTAGATTGTTTAGTGTTAACGACTAGGGCGATGGAGTGGTCATATCAGGATAGCAATTGTGCAGATAAATTGGGAAGATAATTGCAGACGAGGAGTCACAATAACGGGGGCTGAAATATGTTGACCAAACCACACACTAGAAAGTGAAGGGACGACTAGATAATTGTTTATCTAATAGATGGAAGATGTTAATTGTTTGCATCTTGTTTACTCTGCGATGTAAAATGAATTCACCTGTAAATGGTCATTTTTAACAATGTAATCACTAGGCTTCTAACGTTGGTTTAGTGCTCAGAGACCATATACTGTACTTGAGAGATTTTAAACATGTTATTTATATAATTTAGGCCAATAGACAGCTAAATAAATTAATAATACACAGTACGTTTATCTAAGGTTAGCTAAAGGTTTGTTTTAGTGGAAGACTGTAATAAGGTAATGTGTTTCTATGTAACTTTAAAAGAACATTGATGCTTAACCATAGCCTCATGAGTCCAAGACAAAAATGTACTCCGTTAGGCTATTGCAGTCTTATCAGTCTTGCCTACTCAATATTGTTGATACAATCTGTAATTAATCTCCATTGCAATTACACCTTTTCCAGTGATTGGTTCGAGTGTTCTTGAAATTCATAATTGTATTTTGCTACTCGATTGTATTTGAAATAAACTGTTTATACTTACCCTGGTGCTACATAGCCTTCCTGGTTTGGTGCATTCTTTTGATAATTACTTATACTTGCCCTTAATATATGTAAAAAATATTTTTTCAGGAGTGTAACACGTGTGGACAAGTGTTGGATCAGAGGAGTCAAGGTAAAGTGCTTATTTACCAACTAGTTCTGGGGAGGAGCGGGTGGAACTAGATGGACTTAGTCAACTTCACATTCTTGTTACACTAACACTGGTTTGTGCCTCGGAGAGGCTGCAGGATCCAGTAAGTTCAGTAGAACTTCGGTTTCAACTCCTTTTGACCATGTCGTAGCTCAGTCAATTACGGCAGTGTCTGGGATGCTCTCGGACGCAGGTTCGAATCCTCGTCCCGGCCCTTGTGGATTTGTACACTCTTGTTAACAGGCTGAGAGCTTTTCTTTCCCATAGATTTATTTATAGAAGAGTTAGCAATAAGTCGGCTGGGTTTATTAACATATTGTTTTTAGGCCCCATTTATATTATGCAGTTCAGTTTTGATCGCCATGCTAAAGAATGGACATAATTCACTAGAACACGTCAGTTAGGATGACAAAGTTAATCCCGTAAATTAGAAAGCTTCCGTATGAAGAGATGTTGGAAAAACCTTAACGTGACATGATTGAAGTGTACAAGTGGATGAATGGGCATAACAAGGGAGTTATTGATAAGGCTTTAAATGAAGATAAGTTTAAGGAAATACCTGGGTAAATACTGGTTTGGTAACTGGGTCCCCCTCCCCTTCCGGCCCGTTGGCGTCGTGAGGGGGCTTGGTGGACGGCTGCCGGAGTGTGATGCTCCATTGGGCAGTCCTCTGTCCTTTTTTTTTTGGCCTTGCACTCCTGCTGCTGTCTTCTCCAATTGTGCCGGATCGCTTTTCCTTTTACTTATGTTTCGTTTTTCTCCCCCCTCTTCTCCTATCTGCTTGTCGTTTCCTGCCGACCTTTTGCTTGTTTTGGATTATTTCTTTGGACTTCTTCTATTTTGACGCCCGGGTGCTTGAGGAGGCATACTCTTGCACCCGTAGAACTGTAGTACCCGACGTCTCGAGCGAGGGGAACCTTTTATTGTCAATCCCCCTTTCGTCGCTGAACCCGATCTCGACGGACTGACGGTTCTTAAGGTGGCGTTTGTGGGGCGTATACTCACGACGCACCCCTAGGGGGCCCCGGCATGATCGGCGATAGCTTCCTGTTGGGTGTCCTGCCTCTAATTGTGGCTCCATGGTGGGTTTGGGGGCACATTCGTGGATGAATTTGTTACTTTTCGTCTCTATGTCGTTGAATGTTTCCGTTGTACCCTCTCAGGCTCGTGGGGTGGGCGACCAAGCCCCCGAGTCGGCCTGTATTGGAAGACCAGGCTCTGTAGCTCCCGCTGCGTTGGGCCCCGACCTTGCTCCTCCTTTGACCGTCCTGTCTTCTTCCCCCAGCTCCCCTCCCTCCTCTGAGGTTGGGTCGAGCCTCCAGCCCCCGGTGGTGACCACTTCGTCCCCTGGTGTAGCTAAGTCTTTCGTTGTGACTACTGCGCCTTTTGACTCCTCTCTCTCTAGGGGTTCTCAACGCCGTTCGCGCCCCAACCGCACTCGCTCGATTCCTTCCCGTGCTGATGCGTATCAGGCCTTGTTTGGTCCTGCTTCATGGGCCAAATACTTTGATCTCCTCCCTCTTGATTCTGCGCCTCCTGACGATTTCTCCCTCCATCGGCATCTTGTAGATTCCGTGGATGCGTGTGTTACTTTCAACCCCACTCGTCTCGGTACACGTGTCGTTGCTGCTCCTTCTCAGGATGCGGCTTCCCGCTTGGCTGCCTTATCTTGCCTTGGCGAGATCCCTGTTCGGGTCTCCAAGAACGTTCAGATGAATTCCAGTGTTGGCACTATTCTCCTCCCACCCCATGTTGCAACCGGTGTTCGGAATCTGCAGGATTGCCACGATGATATTCGGCATATCCTTGATGCCCAAGGCCATTCTGTCCTCCAGGTTGACTCGTTTACTCGTCCCCCTCGTGGTCGTCGCCGTCAACCCCTTCGCGTTGTGAAGATCACCTTTGATGGTAGGACCCTTCCATCCTCTGTCATTCTTGCTGGTGCTAGGTGCTCTGTCCAGGAGTATATTCCTTCTCCTCGACTTTGTAATAAGTGCTGGAGGTTTGGGCATGGTGCCCTCCGCTGCTCTGGGACTGTCTCTCTCTGTCCTTTGTGTGGGAGTGAAGGTCACTCTAAGTCGGAGTGCACTTCTCCCCAAGCTCGCTGCCTCAACTGCGGTGAAGCCCATCCTACCTTCTCCCGTGCGTGTGTCCATTACAAGCTTGAGGCAGCCGTCCTCAACCTGAAGCACCGGGAGCGTTTATCTTTTCCTGAGGCGAGGCGCCAGGTTCGCCGGCTCCCGCCTTATACTAATATCTCTTATGCTCGCGTGTTGCGCTCTTCCTCTCCTCGTCCTTCCCGCCTTCCTCAGACTCACAACCGTTTCCGGGCCTTGGACCCTGATGCGCCCACTGCCCCCTCCTCTGTTCCTTTGGGTTCTCTCCCGAAGGATCCTCCTCCTGGTCCTCTGTCTGGGGTTCCCCTTCCTTCTACCCGGTCTGTCGTGTCTTCTGTGTCTTCTTCCTCGTCCCCCTCCGATCCTCCTTCCCATCCTCTTCCTCCATCTATTGGCTCTCCCCACCGCCTGTCGGTGCGGGCGGATGTCCATCGCTCTCCTAACGGCCGTCGTATGTGCTCTCGTTCGGCTTCTCCTGTTGAGACACTGGAATCCGTTGCCCGGTACGTAGTTGCTGGGACACCGATCTCTTTAAGTCAGAAGCGTAAGCCTGGCTCCTCTCCTTCCTCTTCCCCGGCGGGAAAGAAGGCTTCGCTTTCTTCCTCAGCTCCTTCTGGCTCTGTTGCTCCTTCCCCTCCCGTTTCAGTGCTTGCGCCCCCTGTTCCTGCTATGGAGGTTTCTTTGGCCCCTGCTTCCCTTTCGGTTGCTGCTCTTGCTGGGGTGCGCTCCCCTCTTTCTACTCCCCCTCCTCCTGCTGCTGTCCTTGACGGCTCCTCTCCGTTGTCTCCTCCTCTTCCTCCTCCTCCTCCAGACCCTGCCCGCCCACCTCTGCTCTGTTCTCCCGTTTCCTTCCCTCCGTCTTTGCTCAGTTTACCCATGCCCCCTAACCCTGACTTTGCTGACCCTGATCCCGACCCTGATATTCTTTAACGTGCTCTGTTGCTCTTTCGCCTTTGTTTCTTCCTTGTTCTCTGTTTTTGTCCTTTCTCTTCTCGTCGTTGTCCATTCTTCAATGGAACGTTCGAGGTTATTACGCCAATTTCCTCGAACTCCAACTTCTGATTTCGCGGTTTTCGCCCCTTTGTGTCTGTCTCCAGGAGCCAATGCTTGGTGCTCGTCCTGGTCGTTTTCGTGGCTATTCCTTTCTCTCCCCTCCCCCAGCCATTGCTGGGGCTTCTAATTCTTCTGCTCTTTTGATTCGGGCTGATGTTCCCTTTGTTCCTTTACTTTTTCCTTCGCCTCTCCATTGTTCTGCTGCTCGTATCTTTGTGGGGAAATGGTACACAGTTTGTTCCATTTATCTCCCCCCGAGTGTCCCGCTCTCTCTTCCTGATTTGAAACACCTCCTGGACTCCTTGCCGGAGCCTGTGCTCCTGCTGGGTGACTTCAATTGTCGTCATTCTCTTTGGGGTGACGTTCTGACGAATACCCGGGGTCGCCTCCTTGAGCCGTTTCTCCTCTCTTCTTCCCTGTCTCTTCTGAATTCTGGTGAGCCCACTCATTTGGACTCTCGGACTCGCACCCTTTCTTGTCTTGATCTTTCTCTCTGCTCTTCTTCTCTTTACTTAGATTTCACGTGGCAGGTTCTTGATGACCTCCATGGAAGTGATCATTTCCCCATCCTTGTTTCCTTTTTCTCTTTTCGCCCTTCCCTCTCTTTCCCTAGGTGGCAGTTTGCTAAGGCAGACTGGACCCTATTTACCCTCAGTGCTGCTCTCCCTTCTGCCTCTCTCTCGCGCTCTCCTCCTTTTTCATGACACTGTCTTCAACGCTGCCCTCCGCTCTATTCCTCGCTCTTCCTCTCGGGGTCCACGGAAGTGCGTTACCTGGTGGAATGCGGACTGTGCTCGGGCTGTCCGCTGTAAGCGTGCAGCCTGGAAGAGGCACCGCCGTAGGCAGACGACCGATTCTTTTCTTTTCTTTCGGAAAGCGAGTGCGGTGGCCCGTAGGGCCATCCGTACGGCTAAACGTGAATGTTGGGCATCTTATGTCTCAACAATTACGTCCGAGACCCCTCTGGCCCAGATCTGGAAGCGTATCCGCAAGATAGCGGGTAAGTTCGTTCCCGATGTTTCACCGGTCCTTCACCTCCATGATACTCTTGTGGCGGACCCGTTGCAGGTCGCTTCCGAACTGGGTTCCCATTTTTCTTCTGTTGGCTCTGGTCTTCATCTTCCCCAATCTTTCCTTCTTCGTAAACCTGTCCTTGAGTCTCGTCCTTTAGATTTCTGCACTCATCTTCAGCTTCCCTATAATGATCCCTTCTCTCTCTCTGAACTTCGTTCTGCCCTGGCCCTCTGCGGTTCTACGGCGGCGGGCTCCGATGGTATTCATTATGAGATGCTTCGCCATCTCCCTCCGAGCACGTCTCAGTATTTACTGAGTCTGTATAATCGGATCTGGGAGTCGTCGTCAGTCCCTGAGGACTGGCTCGATGCCGTTGTCCTCCCTGTTCGCAAACCGGGGTCTCTGGGTACTTCCCCTAAGGACTTTCGCCCTATTGCTCTCACAAGTTGTGTCTGCAAACTCTTTGAACGTATGGTTAACGTTCGTCTGATGTGGTTCCTGGAACACCATCACCTCCTCTCCCCTTCTCAATTTGGTTTCCGCAAGTGCCGCAGCACGACAGATGTCCTGGTGAACTTGGAGGTCTATATTCGTACTGCTTTTGCTGCGAAGACCTCCGTTGTTGCCGTCCTTTTTGACCTAGAAAAGGCTTACGACACCACTTGGCGTTATCATATCCTATCTCAACTTCATTCTTTTGGCCTTCGTGGTCATCTCCCTCTCTTTCTCCGCAGCTTCCTCTCTCGTCGTTCCTTTCGGGTGCGCCTTGGTACCGCTCTGTCTCCCTCTTTTCAGCAATACGAAGGTGTGCCCCAGGGTAGTGTTCTGAGCACTACTCTTTTTCTTGTTGCCCTCAATGGTCTTCTTTCCTCTCTTCCTTCTGGTGTCTTCTCCGCTCTCTATGTCGATGATCTTACCCTTTGTTGTCAGGGTGATGATTCGCCTCTCCTTCAACGCCGGCTTCAACTTGCAATTGATGCCGTGTCGTCTTGGGCCACAGGTCATGGCTTCAAGTTCTCTACTTCTAAGACTTGTGCCATGACTTTTACGCGAAAACGGGTTGTTCTTCGTCCCTCTTTGTCACTTTATGGTCATCCCCTTGAATACAAAGATTCCGCGAAGCTTTTGGGGTTATTCCTTGACACTCGTTTGTCTTGGTCTCCCCATATCTCTTACCTCCGTGTTGAGTGCTCTAAGGCCCTTACCCTCCTTCGGGTCTTGTCCCATACTTCTTGGGGGGCAGATAGGCGCACTCTCCTTGCTTTACATTCCTCTCTCGTCCTGTCTAAGCTCGATTATGGTTGCCCTGCTTACTCGTCTGCTTCTCCTTCTACTCTTCGCCGTCTTGATGCTTTGCACCATACTGGGTTGCGCCTCAGTTCTGGTGCCTTTCGTTCGACTCCCATCCTTAGCTTGTATGTTGACACTGGCTTCCTGTCTCTCCGGGACCGCCGTGATCGCTACTGTCTTCGCTATCTTGCGCGGTCCTTGCAACATCCTTCCTCTCGCCTCTGTCGTGCTTTAACTTTTACCCCTCCTGCGGTTCCTGTTCCTCTTCACCACCTCCCTCTTTCTGTCCGGTTATCTCGCCTACAGGATTCTCTCTCCGTTCGTATTTCTGATGTTTCTCCTCGTGTTGTTCCTTCTTTGCCCCCGTGGAGGGTCCCTCTTCTGCGGTTTTGTACTTCCTTGACCCGTATCACTAAAGCTTTTACCCCTCCTACGGTTCTAAAACGCCTTTTCCTCGAGCACTTTTCTTCTCACTCCCGCTCCGTTTCTGTCTTCACCGATGGGTCTAAGTCAGCGGACGGTGTTGGCTACTCTGTTGTTTTTCCTGATCGCACTTATATGTGTCGCTTGCCTCCGGAGACTAGCATCTTTACAGCAGAACTTTATGCTATTCTCTATGCTCTTCGTCTCCTGCTTTCTCGTTGTCAGTCTTCCTTTGTGGTTGTTGTTGACTCTCGTAGTGCCCTCATGGCTCTCGGGTCCTT
Source organism: Procambarus clarkii (assembly GCF_040958095.1). Classification (NCBI taxonomy): domain Eukaryota; kingdom Metazoa; phylum Arthropoda; class Malacostraca; order Decapoda; family Cambaridae; genus Procambarus; species Procambarus clarkii. Next base: position 37,003,506 of record NC_091198.1, read on the forward strand.
TAATCTGGTTCATCCAGTAGTTGTCGAGATCCAGCATTGGCTGTTTCTCGTTCACAGTAAATTTAAGTCGGTTGAGTTTTGTTGGGTTCCCAGCCATATTGGTGTGTCTTTAAATGAGCGTGCGGATGCTGCCGCTAAGGAAGCTGTCCGCTCTTGTCCCATCTCTCGTAAAGGCATTCCGTATTCCGACTTTTACCCAGTTATCCATTCCTCAGTTCTTACCCGTTGGCAGGCTTCTTGGTTGTCTGTTACTGGTAACAAGCTACGTACTCTTAAATGTTGTGTTTCCTCGTGGCCGTCCTCCTTCCACCGTAACCGGCGGTGGGAAACAGCTCTGGCGAGGTTGCGTATTGGCCATACTCGCTTAACCCATGGTCACTTGATGGAGCGCCGCCCTGCTCCTTATTGTCCTAGTTGCATTGTCCCTCTTACGGTCGTGCATGTCCTTCTTGAATGTCCTGACTTCCAGGACGAGCGTGTGTCTTGCTTTCCGACCGCCCCTCGCGGTCACCTGTCCCTCGATAGAATTCTTGGTGACTCGGATACTTTTGATATCGTTCGCCTTATGCGTTTTTGTTCTCGTATTGGCATCCTTGGTGATATTTAGCGCCCTCTGATTATTTTGCGTATTTGATGGTGCTACATAGCCTTCCCGGTTTGGTGCCTTCTTTTGATAATTACTTACTTACTTGGTAACTGGGTTGTGAATTTGCGGAACAAATTACTGGATCATGTGCAGACGAGGAGTCACAATAACGTGGCTGAAGTATGTTGACCAGACCACACACTAGAAGGTGAAGGGACGACGACGTTTCGGTCTGTCCTGGACCATTCTCAAGTCTATTGTGGATCATACTACTGGATCACTGGATCATAATAGGCATAGGAATCTTTAATTGTTTGAAGCTTAGGTTAGACGTATATGAATGAGTGGGTGGATATAAATAGGAGGTGCCACGTGAAGGACAATAGGTCATCTGCAGTTTCTTGACTTACGTTCTACTAGTTTACACTCAGAACGCGACTCTCCAATCAGCTTACATCTGTATCCTCAATTGCTGCTAGGTGATCAAAGGCGAACATTTAACCTTGAATGTTTAATCCAAACCAAATGATGGGTAGCAAAGATGTATGGTAAGGTAAAAGTTGGGTGGCGAGGCAAGTTTTGGGGTGGTGAAGACTTAGAATATTGTTCAATGTGGGTGACAAAGACTTGCTGTGAAGAGTAGGTAAAGAATAAATTGAGAGATAGGAGAATTACCTTAAGATTAGGCTTGGACTGGCTGGCATATGCATTATATATCATTAATGCATATATGCCAGGGAAGGGGGGGGGGAGATCTCCCCAAAGGCATAAACTGCTAGGTCAGGTAATCCACAAACCCATCTCCAATGACTCCAAGGTCATGGGAAGCTTGACCTTCCCCTGGAGTTGCACCCACCGTTATATCTGTCTGTATGGCCTGTTTTGCCGCAGTTTGCACAGTGTGCTTCATTATGGCAGGCGAGGCGACTGTGGCCCAATAGATAACAAGCGTAACATCGTAACACAGGGAAGTTGTAGGGCTGGACCTGATATGAGGTCCTGTGTAGTGCCACCCATCAGGGAGGGGCCCATCGAACTTTACACGGACCACGGATGTCGGGTTTGTTGCTCCGTGAATCCTGGTAACTTCCAATAATACCGCTGATGCACCCCCTAACACATGCAGAGCGGTCTGGATGTTATCTACATCAACACACTGATCATTGAGCCAATCTTCCCATACCGGGCCCAAGACTGCTCCTGCGACAATACCTGTCAGCACCTGACAGGCCAGTCCCCCAACTTAATAATGTCGGATACACGGATGTGTGATAGAGCCTCCTTTTTGATGTGTAGCTAAAGTGCTACACCCTACCCAGGGTACACGCGGTCTCAGGCAGGCAATGTGGCCACAATACCGAAGCCTCAATTGCTGCACCTAAGGTAAGAGGATTTGCAACCTCGCACTGAGCTGATTCTGACTGGATTAGGACAACCACAAACGAGGAATGAGGTACCACAAGAGAAAGGTCTTCTGAAGGCAAAGGCATTCTCTTAGCATCTCGCTTTGGCGCAGCATCAGCCGACTCATTTTCCAGCAGACGTTTTCCTCTCTGGGACTTGCTGTCAACGTACATGGCGCCCCCACTCGGGGAGGCGTCCATTAGTGAGGCTCCGGCCTCCCCCGGTGCTGTGAGCCCCTGGGTAGCTGCAGTGAGCACACACTGGCCCAAAAAAGCCATCTGAATTCAAAGATGAGCTCCAGGCGAGGTGTGGAAAGAAAGTCCAGCCAGGGGCGTTCAATCTGCGCGCCAAGATGGCCGACCTTCGGGCGGGAATCTCCTCCACAACCAAATCTTTTATTGTGGAGTTGTTGACAACCTACTTTTATCTCAACTTAAGTTTTCGCCTCGCATAATTTTTTCTCATTTGGAAAATACATTATTATCTTCACTATAAATTACTACTATAGTGTGTCATTTCTGCTCACACTCATCTCTAAATAAAATGATTACAAATATTTCCAAAGACATAAACTGCCTCATCCAGCCCGCCTCTTCCCTCATTCCAAATCCACAAACAAAACCAACTCCAACTCCAAGAGGGAAAACCAGGTCTGGGCCAGGACCCGGGCCTGTCTGGGCCTGTCTGGGCCTGTCTGGGCCTGGACTCGAGCCTGTCTGGGCCTGGACTCGAGCCTGTTTGGGCCTGGACCGAGGCCTGTCAAGGCCTGGACCCGGGCCTTTCTGGGCCTGGATCCTGGCCTGTCTGGGCCTATACCCGGGCCTGTCTGGGCCTATAACCGGGCCTGACTCGGCCTATACCCGTGTCATGACGCTGAACCCCGGTTCATTCCGAACACAGCGATTACACAACACATAACACCTTGCCTCAGCAACCGTTACTACCACGTATACTAATACACACACCAGACCCTTGAGGCGTACCACTAGGTTTGTACTGGAACACAATGAATGAACATATGGAAGGTATTTAAAGGCCGTCGGGTTTTGTCATTTAATTACAAAGAATAGACTCTGACAAATAATAACCTATTAACATACTCTATTAGGTCAATACACTTCCAATACCCATAGACCACTTGACCTCCGCGATCACCACCCACACTCGTAACTTCCGCCTAAGTCCCTAATACGGAATGATTACTACAACGCTCCACACCCGGTTAGCCTTTCATTCAATACTCACATACTGCAGACTTAACTTGGTCACTAAGATCACATCAGGTTCTCGCATAGCTGTCTGCTACACTTCGCCGCTGCCGCAAACGGGGATCCAGAGGACTTCTCAGTTCAACTCCCACAATCAGACTGACTTTAGCCAACCATGGCCTCAAACATTTCACCACGCCTCTCAAGGAAGGTATAATCCGATTAACCTTATCCCTAGAGCGGTAACCTTGATCCTAGAAGCCTGACGAAGAATAATTCCTCTTTCCAGGAATTATTAATTTGGCTAAACAGCTTCGGTCTTAATCCATTGACCTTTCTTAGATATGTGATCCATAGTCTGTCTACTTAACATGTACTTCCAATCATCATTCGTTAAGTGTTGTAGTAATGATATACTGATATAATGTAGTAATGATTGTACTATCTCTAGTATCCTAGGAACTAAACAACACTCACATAACCAAATAAAACTCTACAAGGATGGGGATATACCGTCAACTGATTTAGAAATGGCAAATGAATTTAATAGTTTCTTTTCATCGGTTGGTGCTAATCTTGCCAGTAAAATCCCACAGACTCAGACACATATTAACACACATCTCTCAGGCAGCTATCCAAACTCTCTTCTTCTTTCACCAATCAGCCCGGCAGATGTTGTGTCCATCATACACTCTCTAAAAACCAAGGCAGGGAACACCAGTGAAATTCCGTCCATTGTGTACAAGAGAGCCTCCCATGCCCTTGCCCCACCCATAGCACTACTGTTCAACAAATCTATAGAGTGTCACACCTTCCCTGATATCCTCAAAAAAGCAAGAGTAACGCCAGTCCATAAAGGAGGCAATCCGGCGGACATAAACAATTATAGACCAATATCAAATCTACCCATTCTATCAAAAATATTTGAAAAAATTATTTACAAACAGCTCTATTCCTACCTCGTAAAATTCGACATACTCAGCCCCTGCCAGTTTGGCTTCCGGTCCCAAAAGAGCACCAACGATGCAATCATTAGTCTCCTTGACGTTATCTACTCAGCCCTTGACAAAAACGAGTTTCCGATTGGACTCTTCATTGACCTAAGAAAAGCCTTTGATACTGTTAATCACAACTACCTCTTACTTAAACTCCAGCATTATGGAATCCGAGGCCTTGCCCTTGACTACATCCGATCCTATCTTAGTGACAGACACCAATATGTAACCATCAATGATACAACTTCTTCCACTCTACCAATTACCGTTGGAGTGCCACAGGCAGCATCTTAGGACCTCTTCTATTTCTTATATATATAAACGATCTGCCTAATGTCTCTAATATTCTCAAACCTATATTGTTTGCTGACGATACTACCCTTATCTATTCAAACCTCAACCCACATACACTAAATAATGTTGTGAATAATGAATTAAAAAAGTCCACTTATGGATGTCAACGAACAAACTAACATTAAACATCGAAAAGACTTACTACATCTTATTTGGAAGCAAATCATCAAATGCAATTCAGCTACAGATAGACAACATTAACATCAGTAATAAAAATGATGGCAAGTTTCTTGGCCTATTCCTAGACAAGAGACTCAACTTCAGCACCCACATTCAACACATAACTAAGAAAGTCTCTAAGACAGTTGGTATACTCTCCAAAATCAGATATTATGTTCCTAACTCTGCTCTCCTCTCACTATATTATGCACTAATCTACCCCTATCTTAATTATGGTATCTGTGCATGGGGGTCTACCACTGCAAACCACCTTAAGCCCATCATCACACAGCAAAAATCTGCTATCAGAATAATAACTAACTCTGCTTTCAGACAACACTCAGCTCCCTTGCTTAAATCCCTAAACTTGCTAAATATTAACTCCCTCCACACATTCTCTTGTGTCAACTACATTTACAAAACCCTGTTCTTAAATGCAAACCATGCTCTGAAACTCTCCCTGGACAGATGTAATAGGACCCATTATCACTACACCAGAAATAAATATCTCTTTGATATCCCCAGGGTCAAACTTAATCTGTGTAAACACTCTATGCAAATTAAGGGACCTAGTCTATGGAACTCACTCCCTAGTGAATTGAAAAACTGTAAAACTTTTGCCTTATTTAAAAGCAAAACCAAAAAGTACCTAACTTCATCTTCTTAGTTTCCTACACTGAGCTTTAAATTTGCTCTGTACCTAGTGTTACCCAATCTCCTAATTTTTATGTAATATCAAACAACCTTATCATTGTGCTCATTGCTGTCTTCTTTTATGTGCTAGCCATATGCTGTATTGTGACTACCAATTTTTGTCAACTACCATTCAAGCTGTCATTGCAATCAATCTTATATTGTTTCTGCTGTATTGTGCCTACCAATTTGTTGTCAACTACCATTCATGCTGTCATTGCAATCAATCTTAGCTACCTATGTGCTTTAATATACTGTACCTACAATTTTCTCTCATCTTTTTTTTCATTTCATGTAATCTGTTATCATTTTTTTGTCTATAAATTTTGCAAGTATTTACCTCCTTAAAATTTTCTTAGATTAAGGACCTGCCCGAAACGCTGCGCGTGCTAGTGGCTTTACAAGACTGTAATTACCATATTTGTATCCTCACATTCCTTATGTACATTCTTGTATATGTATAAATAAATAAATAAATGATCCTCTAGCTAATAATTCCTACTAACTTGTGGATTACAACACCACTCCCCTCCTTAAACACGCATATGTCCCCATATGCATCATTGCAATGGTTCCAATAGTGCAAGGACCTGGAGGATGCACCCACCATATATGTACAACTAAAAAATCATCCAATAAGTTCATCATACACACGATGAAATAAATTAAAATTTTCCCCGACATGACTCACAACACTTCTCCAACATATACATTATATTCACATCATAGCACAGGTAAAATAGTCTGTAATAATTTTTCCCATCTCCAACAATGCACATATACCTAAACTGCTGACATATAATTACATACAAACATAACCATAAAATTACATGGACCAGAATGCTGGCACTTAAACAGAAATGACACTAGTCATTAATATATACACAACACACATATATATCTAAGGTTCTTCATCCTTAGTAATAAGTTACTAACAATTTAACATCTTGCCCTGTACTGTTGACATAAGGGCTTACAATGATCACACAATGTTTCACTGGCCTCCTCCACAATTGGCAGCATCACTTCTCTTGTCTTCGTGTCCCATGGTTGCTAAGTCATAGATCCTCCATGACCCAGAAAAAACCCAGGCTGTCCAGCCAGGTGAATGTTGTCAATGTCCCATCGTTGCTCTGAACTAACGTGATCCTGGCCTCCAGAGCAACGGAGATTCCTACCCCAGGGTAATGTTCCCTCGGGTCTGTGCTGACGTCTCGTTCCAGGGCACCAATCCCAGAACGCTGTAGATACCTCACAGCTCTCTGGTCATCCTTCCTTGCTGTGCTCACCACAACTGTAGAACATTACTCTAGGCCCATCTGCCCAGAGTGTGTCCACCTGTATTCACACCTTCCCGACCGCTGTACCTGCAAAATATTCCCTCGGAGCCCCCTGGCTCGATCACATTATTACATGACACCCCCTCGGCTCCTTACTCTCCCAGTATATAGCCTGAGCGCAGCTGCAAAGCCATTGCAGCTGGCCCTTATCCCTGCTTTGATGTCAGGGGCGAATTTCGCCTATAACGTTACGTTGGCTTCACTTCCTCCCGTTTTTTTCTAGAATTACTGAGTGTAGCCTCATGGCTTCCCTTGTACTCTACCTGAAGCTCTGTGACATGATCCCGGGGGACCTTCTCAAGCCTAACACTCAGTAATGGTGCCGATGAGGTAATATACAGTATATACATGAACATACATTATCCCAATAAATACCTCATTAAAATCATTTCACAATTAATGTCACTAAATCATCATACTGCCACTGGCTCGCCTCTAGCGAGATTCCTGTAACAACTTAATTAATGAGAAATTAGTATATCTACTTGGCTCGCCCACTGCAACTATCAACACCTGAAATTTTGATATTCTACATTGTAATCTTATCCATAAGACTTACCCACTCCGACATAATTAATGAAAATTTTAATGAGAATAATGAATTTTTATTAGTCTTTTATGAGTCTTGCTAGATATATCGACTTGGCTCGCCTACTGCAGCCACCAACTCCTGCAATTATCCACATTTCATCTTATCCATAAGACTTACCCACTCCGACACACCATTACCTCTGGTCATCCCAACCACTGATGACCTCAATATAACGCCACACATCTCTACAACCACTTCCTGCGTCCTAACGCACCGACCTTGCTACGCCAATACTCACCTTACCGACCACTACCTGGCGCTCCTGCGCCACCATATACTCCACAACACCACACTCCATACCAGGCGTCCAAACGCCACTACACTACACCACCCAATGGCGTCCCCAACGTCCTCAACACAACACACGGCGTCCCCAACGTCCTCAACACAACACACGGCGTCCCCAACGCCCTCAACACAACACACGGCGTCCCCAACGCCCTCAACACAACACACGGCGTCCCCAACGTCCTCAACACAACACACGGCGTCCCCAACGTCCTCAACACAACACACGGCGTCCCCAACACAACACACGGCGTCCCCAACGCCCTCAACACAACACACGGCGTCCCCAACGCCCTCAACACAACACCTGGCGTCCCCAACGCCCTCAACACAACACACGGCGTCCCAAACGCCCTCAACACAACACACGGCGTCCCCAACGCCCTAAACACAACACCCGGCGTCCCCAACGCCCTCAACACAACACCCGGCGTCCCCAACTCCCACAACACAACACCCGGCGTCCCCAACGCCCTCAACACATTACCCGGCGTCCCCAACTCCCTCAACACAACACCCGGCGTCCCCAACGCCCTCAACACAACACCCGGCGTCCCCAACGCCCTCAACACAACACACGGCGTCCCCAACGCCCTCAACACAACACACGGCGTCCCCAACGCCCTCAACACAACACACGGCGTCCCCAACGCCCTCAACACAACACACGGCGTCCCCAAAGCCCTCAACACAACACCTGGCGTCCCCAACGCCCTCAACACAACACACGGCGTCCCCAACGCCCTCAACACAACACACGGCGTCCCCAACGCCCTCAACACAACACCCGGCGTCCCCAACGCCCTCAACACAACACCCGGCGTCCCCAACTCCCACAACACAACACCCGGCGTCCCCAACGCCCTCAACACATTACCCGGCGTCCCCAACTCCCTCAACACAACACCCGGCGTCCCCAACGCCCTCAACACAACACCCGGCGTCCCCAACGCCCTCAACACAACACCCGGCGTCCCCAACGCCCTCAACACAACACACGGCGTCCCCAACGCCCTCAACACAACACACGGCGTCCCCAACGCCCTCAACACAACACACGGCGTCCCCAACGCCCTCAACACAACACACGGCGTCCCCAAAGCCCTCAACACAACACACGGCGTCCCCAACGCCCTCAACATACACACAGCGTCTTCAACGCCATCAACACAACACACGGCGTCCCCCAACACCATTACCACTACAGGCATATGCCTTGCGCCAGAGCGCATCAAAACTACCCGAGACGTCACCACCGATAACACCACCAATAAGCAACCAGACGCCACACACTCCCTTTTCTCTGGTAATCCCTTAATTACCTGACCAACACTCGTCAGGTATAATGTCTTGTGTAGTGGCCACCCGCCACACACTACCACCTGCGTTAACATACTTCAACGCTAATGTCTACAATACACCCGGTGTTACAACAACCAGTAACGCTACACATGCTACACCTTGGCGCTACAATCCCAACAATGTCATGCACTATACTACATCCATAATATCAACAGTCAAAACATGAATAATTCACTACAGTAAATACTATGCATTACGCTGGCGTTTAATAAGCCACTACACGTGCGTTACACTACATACCCCGGCGTACAAACGCCAATACACAACCATGCACTACACTTGGCGTCCAAACACCAATACACAACCATGCACTACTCCTGGCGCCACACACCCCCACCAACGGGACATGCTCCCGTGTCCCAAGGTAACACTCTCCATAATCCTACCTGTACCCACAAAAAATTTCCATGGACCTTTTCACGGTACACTAGACGTCGAACCCCAGACGTCAAATTATGCGTCGCTCGCTATGCCAAGGTGTCCATAATTCACTGCGCCTATTTTCTGTATCTACACCTGACAACGCCGGAACTCGCACAGTACTTTAGGTAATATTTCATTATCCTTAAAATATTTGATTTACACATTACATGAAATTTAATTAACTTTAAATTACGTAGTTTTCATGCTTAATTTCACCTTAGGAACGGTTTCTCACTATTTCCGCCTTACCAACGATATAAACAAGCTCCAAGGTGCGGCTCGCTTGGCCCACCCATCGCTTGGCCTGCACATGGCTCACGCTGGCCCACATTCACCTTCGCTAGTTTACCTCGCCACGCTGTATAATCCGCACTACGAACACTGTATAATCCGCACTATGAATACTGTATAATCCGCACTACGAACACTGTATAATCCGCACTACGAACACTGCACTTGTTTTGGATCCCGATGCTTCAGTGGTCCAGACTTGCCTCTTAGCCGTCTCTCGTTGCGGGAATCTGGAAAGAAAGAAATAAACCCCACATGTGCCCCACAATGGCCTAGTCCCTTTAATTACCTAACTCCTGTGACCTGGTCTCACCTGACCCATCTTTCCTACGTCTAGTAACCACCATTCTCACCACAACCCGACGTCTACCATTTCCCGAACATTCCCTCACCAACTAAACCAGAACCACACTTCTTTCATCTCGCAAAGTGTTCCAAAACCTGTTTGCACTGCCACCAAATATGTCGTCTACCTATTCCCTAACATTCCCTCACCAACCAAACCAGGAACACTCTGAGGGGACAGATGGAAGGTCTTTAAAGGCCGTCGGCTTTTGTGATTTAATTACAAAGAATAGACTCTGACAAATAATAACATATTAACATACTCTATTAGGTCAATACACTTCCAATACCCATAGACCACTTGACCTCCGCGATCACCACTCACACTCGTAACTTCCGCCTAAGTCCCTAATACGGAATGATTACTACAACGCTCCACACCCGGTTAGTCTTTCACTCAATACTCACATACTGCAGACTTAACTTGGTCACTAAGATCACATCAGGTTCTCGCATAGCTGTCTGCTACACTTCGTTGCTGCCACAAACGGAGATCCAGAGGACTTCTCAGTTCAACTCCCACAATCAGACTGACTTTAGCCAACCATGGCCTCAAACATTTCACCCCGCCTCTCAAGGAAGGTATAATCCGATTAACCTTATCCCTAGAGTGGTAACCTTGATCCTAGAAGCCTGACGAAGAATAATTCCTCTTTCCAGGAATTATTAATTTGGCTAAACAGCTTCGGTCTTAATCCATTGACCTTTCTTAGATATGTGATCCATAGTCTGTCTACTTAACATGTACTTCCAATCATCATTCGTTAAGTGTTGTAGTAATGATCCTCTAGCTAATAATTCCTACTAACTTGTGGATTACAACAACAGCACCTGTATAGTGCTGCAGTAACACTAACAACACCTGTATCGTACTGCAGTAACACTGACAGGACCTGTGTAGTGTTGCAGTAACACTGACAGGACCTATGTAGTGTTGCGGTAACACCGACAGCACCTGTGTATTGTTGCGGTAACACTGACAGCACCTGCGTAGTGTTGCAGAAACACTGACATCACCTGCATATTGCAGCAGTAACACTGACAGCAGTTATGTAAGTAAGCAGTAACCCTGATTGCACCTGTACAGTGCAGTTGTAATACTGAGAGCACCTGTATAGTGCTGCAGTAACACTGACAGCACCTGCTTAGTGCAGTGGTATCAGTGATAGCGCCTGCTTAGTGTAAGGGTAACACTGACAGCACGGTGCAGTGCAGTTGTGACACTGATAGCACCTGTGTTGTGTCGTGGTAACACGGACAGTTCCCGTGTATGTAGTGCAGCGGTAACACTGACAGCACCTGTGTAGTGCAAGGACATCACTGCACGGTAGTAATGGGATAGACAACTTAGTGCCCAATTTTGGTTTTGTTTCCAGATAATAGACCCCTTAGCACTCATTTTTTTTTAAATAGACCCTTTAGTGCAATTTTTTTTGTCCATTTACTGCTGTGTTATCCGTTTAAGCACCCAATTTTTCAGAGACCAGTTTAAAATGAAAAATTTTGGAGACCAAAAACAGTTCAGTGTTCCTTATCTTTCTACACTTTCTTAACTACCATTATGCTTCTTTTTATCCAAAAATAGTCAACGGGAATCGTTTCATCATTTCTTAACTAAAATAACACTTCTCTCAACTGAAAATAGTCAAGTGTAACTTCATTCAACAGTTTCTTAACTTACATTATACTTCATGGAGTACGAAAGTAGTCAAAGGTAATTTCTTTAAATCCTTTCTAAACTATAGTTACTCTACGAGATATCTTTGTGCATCAAATGATATCCTCATGTCATCTTTGTGCATCAAATGATACCCTCATGTCATCTTTGTGCATCAAATGATACTCTCATGTCATCTTTGCGCATCAAATGATACTCTCATGTCAACTTTGTGCATCAAATGATACTCTCATGTCATCTTTGTGCATCAAATGATACTCTCATGTCATCTCTGCGCATCAAATGATACCCTCATGTCATCTTTGCGCATCAAATGATACCCTCATGTCATCTCTGTGCATCAAATGATACTCTCATGTCACCTTTATTCTCCAATGACACGCTCAAAGGCATCAAAATACTCTTCATACAGTCAAAAGATATTCTCAGCCACATCAAAAGTTATTTTATCAAGGATAAAAAAGAAGCATAATCGGGTCAAGAAAGTGTTGAAAGTTGATCAACATGATTATGTTTAATTGAGAGAGGGATTATTTTAGTTAAGAAATGATGTAATGATGACGAACATGACTATTTTTAAAGTTGAATGAAGAATTATTTAAGTTAAGAAACGTTAAAAGAAAAGATTGTCTTGGTAAATTTGTTACTCTATAAAGTGCACATTTGTTTAAGAACAGTGCTGGTAAGAAATGACAAGTTGTTAAGCAGATATACATTGACATAGTTCTTGAAAATAAACCTCAGTAAATGACTTAATAAATGCTTTGTAATAAATAATTTGTAAATAGCTAAATGTATTATAACTAAATTTGCTGTGGGAATAGTAATGCGGGTGATGATATTCGACAAAGAACTAATTACTGAATGACAGAAACAATTGAACATATGATTTTAAAGGACATATAAGAGAATGTGATGAACACAGCGAACATGTGGGGAATATGAACTTGCAGAGAGCATGAAAACGTGAAAATGAATATTTAGAGTATACAAAAGATGAACAACGAACTTACGAAGAACAATCTGAGAACATGGAGAATATGAAAAAAGAACACAGAAAACATGGGGGGGAAAACGTAGAGAACATGAAAGAGGGTGCAAAGAACTTGGAGAAACAGGTGAAAACATGAATTGAACTTGAAGAGAACATACTGCTAGCATTTGCAGAACATGGAGAAACAGGAGAAAATATGGAAAGGCCAGTGTAGTGCAGCGGTAACACAGACGGCACCTGTGTAGTGCAGCGGTAACACAGACAGCACCTGTATGGTGCAGTGGTAACACAGACAGCACCTGTATGGTGCAGTGGTAACACAGACAGCACCTGTATGGTGCAGTGGTAACACAGACAGCACCTGTATGGTGCAGTGGTAACACAGACAGCACCTGTATGGTGCAGTGGTATCACAGACAGCACCTGTGTAGTGATGCAGAAACATACAAGATTTTGGTCAGTCTGACACACAAGATTTTGGTCAGTCTGACACACATGGTTTTGGTCAGTCTGACACACAAGGTTTTGGTCAGTCTGACACACAAGGTTTTGGTCAGTCTGACACACAAGGTTTTGGTCAGTCTGACAAACAAGGTTTTGGTCAGTCTGACACACAAGGTTTTGGTCAGTCTGACACACAAGGTTTTGGTCAGTCTGACACATAAGGGGATAGTCTAATCTGACACACAAAGGGATAGTCTAATCTACTGCACAAAGGGGATAGGCAAATCTGACACACAAGGACAATGTCTAACATGACACAATAGGGGAAAGTCTAATCAGACACAATGTGATAGTCTGATCTAACACACACATGCGTGTTTTAGTCTGTATGTTATTCTAATGTAATATACAAGGGAAATATTCGAAGCTGACACGCAAGGGAATAGTCTTAGCTTACACACAAGAGGGATAGTCTAATGTGACACACAAGGGGATAGTTAAGGTTGACATACAAGGGGGATAGTTTAATGTGACCCACAAGGAGATGCTCTCATCTAACACAAGGGTATAATCTAATCTGACACACAAGGGAATACCCAGCAAACACAAATCATCTACACAACGTTCGCCTATCTCTTGCCATAGGTGTGGGAATGATTTGCATTGAGAATGGTGCAGGAAAGCCTTTGAGAAACTTTTACTCAAAAAATCCAAACACAAAGGTTTAATTATAAATTGTTTTTCTACAATTATTTTCTTCCAAATGTAAAACAAATAGTTTTTACATGTTTAAATATAAAATTTATGGTGTTTTTTTGTAAAATTCATTAATAAATTGTGAATGATATATATTGGCTGAGTGAAACCTTTATAATCCATTTAGTTATAATTTGAACAGAAAAAAGTATTTTTCCAAATTTTCTAAAAATTGCTCTTTTTAACACAATTTGACTCCTTATACATTCCACTAAACACTATATCATGTTTAAATATATAATTTATGTATTATTCTCTAAAATAATTTATATAAATTATATAAGTTGTTGGAAAGTGGTGTTAAGGATTCTGAAAACATTTTGTTGTGTTAATATGTTCTTATTAACTATGTCTCAAGTTCACAGTTTATCAAACAAGAATATTAACATTCGTCAACTCTTAAAATCTTATATGTTATCTTGCTGGTGCAAAAAAGGGTGAATCTTTAGGAACAGCTATAGTATCTATATATCACAAATGGTGTTTTCCCTAACTCAAACAATGTAGGGTTTATTATTCTACACATATTTCTAATGACTCTTAGATGTTTACATTCTCTGAAGTATAATTGTGAAGGCTGTGTCCATCACTCTCAACACAGATTCTTAAACTCGTCTCTGCAGGTTCAACTATATAATTAGTTCCCATTTTGAATTTCCATGGACATTTGTATCCAAAATGAAACCAATGTGGTTTCCTTCAGTGCCTTCAGCCAGCACATTTGCTCATTCATTTCCACAGATTCCAACAAGGTAGGGGATTTACAGAAATTTGTATATTCATATTGTTATATATTAAAAATATGAATGCAGTTCAATATGATAAGACAAATACATGAGTTTATGATAAATTCGTTTTCTGTGATATACCATTGATATGCTCTTTTTTTCTTTAAACGGCAGACTAAACTAAAGTGCTCACATCAACAGATTTGATGTATAAATGTTCAACGCTCAACAGAGTTAGTATAAATGTATTAGTATAAATCTTACTTGTCTCATTGTTAATTCACATTCAATGTCAACTTGTGGTTTTGATGTGGCACGTTTGGCCAAGACACCCCACCCCATTATGCACCCCATACCCATCTTGTGGGCGGTTGTGGAAAGGGTTACAGAGGCACATAATGGGCTCAGGGACTGAACCCCACAATTCATTTAGCTAAGCAAGTTACAATCTTGATGAGCTAGTTACAAAATTCAATATAAGTCATCACATCAACAATGGGTTCGAGATCGACCTCAAGTACAGGTTCTAAATTAAGCAACTGACATATGTGGAGAGCTAGTATCAAAATTTATATGTTTGTCCTGCACACCGTCCCCCATCCAGTGGGCAGCGGTGGATAGGTTACAATCACTTAGTTGTTATCTACAGTTAGCAAACTGGGGATATTTGGCTAAAATTTCTGGTAGCAGATCATTTTGAATGAAATATTGACACATCGCTGGAACATTGGTTATAGAATTGTCTCTAAATTCATGTATCTTTTCGCACTCCATCACATAGTGACGGAGGGTGTGCGAATAATTTTGTTGACACAGTTTACATTTGGTCAGGTCTACATCAGCAGATAATGAGAATTCCCAGAGATACTTGTAACCGAGTCTAAGCCGAGCAGTAGTAACATCTAGAAGTCTGCTGATTTTATTGGATGATCCATAGATGTGTGGCTCCTCTTGTATGATATGTATGATAGATGGAATTACTAGTTCCAGTTTCTAGGCAGGCGATGAGTACTCACAATAACCTTAATTAAGCGTCAAAACAAAAATGTGTATACTCTTTTTACTCTCCTGACCTTAGTTCTCGAGCTATGTATTTCATTTTGGTACCAACGTGTTCGCAATAACATTCTCTAGAAGAAAATCAGCAAAAACGGTCACCAAAAGTTATATGAATACCAGCACCCAATAAATACCTACGTAGATGACTCGCCGTGAGTGCCCAAGAGCAACAAAATGTTTTTACTCTTGGGATTGTTATCACTTCCACACTTGTCCTACAGCGTTAATTTTGGTATCAATGTACTCGCAATGAAATTCCCAACACGGTGATATGAATATAAACGTAGAATAATGGTCGCTGCCCACCCGCAAGAGTGTGGGAAGTGGCGGAACTGTTACCCAGTATTGGTGACAAGACGACACATGGGCGATACAGTGCTTTGAAAGTTTATAATTATATCACTGTCCTGACATTATTATTGTATGTACGTCATTCATTTTTGTGCCAATGTTTTCGCAATAGAATGTTCTATGAGCCCGTAGGTAAAAAAGAGCAACAAAGCGTAAGATAGAATAGCACCATATATAAAACAACGCTGGTACATATCAGTGAGCGTCAAACACACACGAAATGTGTGTGTTTGATGGTGGTCAAACGATGTTTGATGTGTTTGATCAGGTGATGTCCTGATCCGCATAATTAAAGTATGAATTATGTTGAGAAAAAATAAGAAAAAAGGGAAAAAACAGGGGTGGGAGAAACATGACAGAAAAAGAGTAAAAATACAATTTGGTCAACAAAACAGCATTGTTTAAAATAAAAGATATGGATTGACATTTTGGGGGTTAGGTTGGTAGGTTACATTGAGTTAATTAGGTAGTACTTAGTGTTTATCTGTTATAGATAGGAGCTGCCTGGTATGGGCCAATAGGCCTTCTGCAGTTACCTTTGTTTTTATGTTTTTGCCCTGTAACCTAAATGGTTAGAGAGGCACATATATGGGCTTAGGGACTGAACCCCACACTACATTTAGCTAAGCTGGTTACAATCTTGATGATATAGTTACAAAATTCTGTATAAGTCGTCACATTATCAATGGGTTCGAGATCAACCACAATTTCCTGAATAGATATAACAAAGGGGATATTAATAGGGTATTAAAATTGTCAACACAAGATAGAACACGAAACAATGGGTATAAATTGGATAAGTTTAGATTTAGGAAAGACTTGGGTAAATACAGGGTCAGTAACAGGGTTGTTGATTTGTGGAATTTTTCTTAACTTATAAATTTATCTTTATTTATCTTAAACTGGTTGGGAGAGGTACAGTTTTTAACATAATTGGGAAGGTCATTCCACATTCGAGGTCTCTTGATTTGTAAAGCATTTCTAGTTTGACTAAGTCGTACTCTTGGAATATCAAATAGGTATTTGTTTCTGGTGTGGTGCTCATGGGATCTGTTACAACCTTCTAGGAAGCTTTTAAGGTCAGGATTGACATTACAGTGCAGCGTTTTATATATATAAAATACACATGAGAGTATGTGCAGGGACTTAATATCTAACATATTCAGAGATTTGAGTAAGGGGTCCATATATACTGCCCGGTTGCCTGAAATGCTATAGGCCTACTATAGTGGCTTTAGGTATTGTATGCACTAGCTCTATCTATAAATCCAACATTATGTTTGTAAATCAACTATGTATGTACTTTCCTGAATAAAATCGACTTTACTGTACACTTATATTCTCTCTAAACTTATTTCAATTTCAATTTCAATTTCAATTTCTTATATTCTCTGTGGATTTGTTACCCCTATCGTTTGGGAGAAAAAAAATGACTAATACGTTCGGCGAATGACTTTGACTTCAACTTCACTTTGACTTCGTTCATGTCATCGTATTTTCCGTAATATATAAAGGTTATGACAATGCAATTATACTATTGTGTGCAAATAAGTTTGAAATTTCATGTACCCTAAAAATATTAAAATAAAGAATAAGAATAATTAAATAATTGTTGTAGTAAATTGTCACACGTTCATCATACGCAAACGAACACACAGTTTGGAGCGTCAGTACAAGACCGCCGCCATTTTAAAACACGGCTTCGAATGTAAGTAATGTTTTTCTCGTACTAACACTGTGTTATACAATAGATTTGGTCTTGAATTCACAAATTTAGTTGTTACATCTGACAGAGTATGTTAGACGGTGTAATGCTGGTCCATGTTAACGTATTTGTGGGCTTGGTTGGTTTAAATGTGGAGGCGAGGCCTGGCAGTGCTGGTGTATGTGGAGGCGAGGCGAGGCCTGGCAGTGCTGGTGTATGTGGAGGCGAGGCCTGGCAGTGCTGGTGTATGTGGAGGCGAGGCCTGGCTGTGCTAGTGTGTATGTGGAGGCGAGGCCTGGCTGTGCTAGTGTGTATGTGGAGGCGAGGCCTGGCTGTGCTAGTGTGTATGTGGAGGCGAGGCATGTACAACACTCCCCAATAGGAAGAAAACCCACTGGGTTCTAGGCTAGGTTAGGCTTATCTGTAATAATTGAATTAAGCCTAGCAAAGCCTAGAACCTAGTTCAGTAATTTAAAAAATGTTGTAACTTGAAAAATGCCATTCAATACATTACACAATTTAAATATTTTCAGGCAATCAACACAACCCTCATGTTGGTCTATCATTCTATAGAATAATAGATCTCGTAATAATTTTGCAAAAATAGTGGCATTTACTATTTTTAAAAGATTATTAAAAAATTTACTGATATGGTGCATTCGGAAGGGCGAAGAGGGAGAACGGCCTGTTGACATAGCTCGGGTGCAGGGGGGGGGGGGTTGTGTAAAAGCCTGGTTTGTGCCTCGGAGAGGCTATGGGATCCAGTAAGTTCAGTAGAACTTCGGTTTCAACCCTTTTACCCTGTTGTAGCTCAGTCGATTAAGGCAGTGTCTGGGATGCTCCCGGACGCAGGTTCGAATCCTCGTCACGGCCCTTGTGGATTTGTTCATTTGATGCATCACGTTATTGTGGTCTGTGTGTGTAATTCTTCACTTGCTACAGCAACAGGAATGTGTGTGTATGTATTTGTGTTGTTGAATATGACCGAAAGTGTAAGATTAATGATTCTAACACAAATCGTCTGAATATTTGTTTTTCTTCACTGTCGAGAGTAGTTAAAAAAATTTACTCGAGTTTATTTTCACACTTTATTTATGGTCCTTAAGTCCCTCTCCTTAATGCTGCTGCTGTTTCTCGCATCTTTGCATCGCTTGTATGTTTGGGGGTTTGGCCTCTTGCTATATATTGTTTCCATTTGTGTGTGTTTGGGTCTCAGGCCCTCTCGCAATTTCTGTTGAACAAACCCCTTTTCCTAGTTCTGCATCTCTCCTTTGGTACAAATTTTGTTGTGCTTTTATCATATATTTCACAAAACTTGACATACATTTCATTTACTTCATGTCCTATCAGCAAGTGTTTGTCAAATTCTTTAAGGAAAGTTTATCATCCTGATTGCAGATCTCTAGCGATATTATGTCAACTTCTTGTGGATTCGCAATCATTATTTAATTTACCTTTAGGTGTTCTTTCACCAGCACAGCAACACTGTACCTCTCCCAACCAGTTTAAGATAAAAACTAAGTACTAACTAATTAACTCAATGTAACCTACCTTACCCCCAAAATGACAACCCATGTCTTCTATTTTAAACAATGCTGTTTTGTTGACCAAATTGTATTTTTGTTTTTTTCTGCAATGTTTCCCCCCCCCCCCCCACCACTCTACCACCACATTGAGTTTAGTAGCTCTGTGCACGTCAGGTGCTGTTTAATATACAGACCTACTCCTCCATTTGACCTAGTTTCTCTATCACATCTATATCACTTTGTGCTTTAGCCCTGGTGGAGCTTGGTCCACCAGGCTGTTGTTTGGAGTGGCCCGCAGATCCACATACAGTCTGCATATGATATACAGTCTGTTGATCAATTAAACTACAGTAGTTAGTTTTTATCATCCGAATGCACCAATATGTGTTCATTCTTCCCAGATGAAGGAACTAGGTAATATTCATCATCTGAATGCACCATCTGATGCTTTAACACACTCATGATACACGAGAGGTTTAAAAAACTTTTAAAACTTTTAAAACTTTTTGACCTATGTATTTAAAAGCAATTCTAAAGTTAAAAAGTGTAGCATAGGCCCCTCGCAGAATGTTCTTAATATGATCCTCAGGTTATAGTTTTCTATCTAAAACCACCCCTAGATCTCTTTCTTGATCAGAATTCTTTATAGATCTCAGTGGCTCGATCATAGAAACTGCTCTAAATCCTTGTTGGCCTGGATTGTGGAGGTCATTGGTCTCTATAAAACTAGTAATCTGACTCCTGATCACTCTCAAATAATTTTATTATGTGGGATGTTAGTGCAACTGGTCTATAATTCTTTGCCAATGCTTGTGTTGTGTTGTGTTGTTTTGGTAGTGATGTGCAATGTGTTGTTTTGGTAGTGATTCGTCCAGTTCTGGTAGTAGTGCGGTTGTTGTGTAGTGTAGTACTTGTGTGCTTGTTAATGACTTGTATTCCAGTCTTGTGGGTATCTCCTTTCCCCTACGGGCCAACTGCTTTGTTCTTACCTAGCATTTTGCTTTGTTTGGGTATGAATGTTTGTGTGCCGTATATTTTGCAAAATTTGCCATATATCTCATTATTTACTCCTCTGCCTAGCAACAAGTCTGTCTAATTATACTCATTAACTGTTTTTCAAAGTTCCCCATAGTGTCCTTTATTGAAATCGAGTTCATGAACCGTTTCAATGTTCTTATTTTCTTCTAGATTATATCTTAAAGTATATTTAAATGTTATTGTTATTATTGTTATTAAATGTTATTGTGACATTGCATTGAAATTGAGCTGTGTTGTTTACCATACTGTTCATTTCATGAGTATAGTTTATTTTTTTATTTTTTTCATTTCATTTTTTTAGCTGTTCTTATTTTTCAGTGATGGGAATATCAGATCATTTGATGTTCCCAATTTTCTGATGGAAGCATCAGACCATTATAGAATGCATCGGATGAGGTAGTTTGGAATGGTGGGGAGGACGAGAGGGGGGTATGGTGGGGAAGACGAGGGGACAGAGGAGAGGGTAATGGTGGGGAGGACGAGGGGACTGGGGAGTTGGGGATGGTGGGGACGGGAATGCTGGGGAGGACAAAGGGACAGGTGAATGGGAGATGGTGGGGGAGGAAGAAGGACAGGGAAGGGGAAAATGGTAAGGAGGACGATGGGACAGGGAAGTGGGAATAGTGGGGATGATGTGGGGACAGGGAAGTGGGAAGGACGAGAGGACTGTGGAATGGGGAATAGCAAAGTGAATTATAATTATATATATTAATTAATTCTTATAAATTTCCAGAAGCCTGTATCAACACCCACACTAATGCAACTGAAAGAGAAGTTGAGACAAGTATTGCTGATATGTTGAAGAACGCCCCAAACAAACTCGGTGGAAACAGATACAAGGTAAAGTTTGCCAATTTGCTGTAGTCTAATTCAATTTCTTTTTAGTAATCTTCGAGAACATTTATGCTATGAATAAGATAAAATAATGTAACTGATTTTGATTTATTTACTATTTATTATTTATTTACCGTTATTAGTATAATAGATCTCGTAATAATTTTGCAAAAATAATGGCATTTACTATTTTAAAAAGCTCGGGTGCAGGGGGGGGGGGTTATGTAAAAGCCTGGTTTGTGCCTCGGAGAGGCTATGGGATCCAGTAAGATCGTCCTTCCTTTCCTCCCTAGAATCTGGATGTAGCAGGTGCTCAATTGTCAAAAGTGAAAAATTGGTTTTGTCTTCCGAATGCACCATTTCTGTAAATTTGCTAATAATCTTTTAAAAATAGTAAATGCCATTATTTTTGCAAAATTATTAAGAGATCTATTATACTAATAACGGTTTGATAAAATACAGTAGACTGCCTACTGGTTTTACCTGTAATAAGGTTTGATACAGATGATTATGATTATGGTTTTGGCCTCCACCACCCTCTCACCTAACTTGTTCCAACCATGTCTACCACGGTTTTGTCTTCCGAATGCACCATTTCTGTAAATTTGCTAATAATCTTTTAAAAATAGTAAATGCCATTATTTTTGCAAAATTATTAAGAGATCTATTATACTAATAACGGTTTGATAAAATACAGTAGACTGCCTACTGGTTTTACCTGTAATAAGGTTTGATACAGATGATTATGATTATGGTTTTGGCCTCCACCACCCTCTCACCTAACTTGTTCCAACCATGTCTACCACGGTTTTGTCTTCCGAATGCACCATTTCTGTAAATTTGCTAATAATCTTTTAAAAATAGTAAATGCCATTATTTTTGCAAAATTATTAAGAGATCTATTATACTAATAACGGTTTGATAAAATACAGTAGACTGCCTACTGGTTTTACCTGTAATAAGGTTTGATACAGATGATTATGATTATGGTTTTGGCCTCCACCACCCTCTCACCTAACTTGTTCCAACCATGTCTACCACGGTTTTGTCTTCCGAATGCACCATTTCTGTAAATTTGCTAATAATCTTTTAAAAATAGTAAATGCCATTATTTTTGCAAAATTATTAAGAGATCTATTATACTAATAACGGTTTGATAAAATACAGTAGACTGCCTACTGGTTTTACCTGTAATAAGGTTTGATACAGATGATTATGATTATGGTTTTGGCCTCCACCACCCTCTCACCTAACTTGTTCCAACCATGTCTACCACGGTTTTGTCTTCCGAATGCACCATTTCTGTAAATTTGCTAATAATCTTTTAAAAATAGTAAATGCCATTATTTTTGCAAAATTATTAAGAGATCTATTATACTAATAACGGTTTGATAAAATACAGTAGACTGCCTACTGGTTTTACCTGTAATAAGGTTTGATACAGATGATTATGATTATGGTTTTGGCCTCCACCACCCTCTCACCTAACTTGTTCCAACCATGTCTACCACGGTTTTGTCTTCCGAATGCACCATTTCTGTAAATTTGCTAATAATCTTTTAAAAATAGTAAATGCCATTATTTTTGCAAAATTATTAAGAGATCTATTATACTAATAACGGTTTGATAAAATACAGTAGACTGCCTACTGGTTTTACCTGTAATAAGGTTTGATACAGATGATTATGATTATGGTTTTGGCCTCCACCACCCTCTCACCTAACTTGTTCCAACCATGTCTACCACGGTTTTGTCTTCCGAATGCACCATTTCTGTAAATTTGCTAATAATCTTTTAAAAATAGTAAATGCCATTATTTTTGCAAAATTATTAAGAGATCTATTATACTAATAACGGTTTGATAAAATACAGTAGACTGCCTACTGGTTTTACCTGTAATAAGGTTTGATACAGATGATTATGATTATGGTTTTGGCCTCCACCACCCTCTCACCTAACTTGTTCCAACCATGTCTACCACGGTTTTGTCTTCCGAATGCACCATTTCTGTAAATTTGCTAATAATCTTTTAAAAATAGTAAATGCCATTATTTTTGCAAAATTATTAAGAGATCTATTATACTAATAACGGTTTGATAAAATACAGTAGACTGCCTACTGGTTTTACCTGTAATAAGGTTTGATACAGATGATTATGATTATGGTTTTGGCCTCCACCACCCTCTCACCTAACTTGTTCCAACCATGTCTACCACGGTTTTGTCTTCCGAATGCACCATTTCTGTAAATTTGCTAATAATCTTTTAAAAATAGTAAATGCCATTATTTTTGCAAAATTATTACGAGATCTATTATACTAATAACGGTTTGATAAAATACAGTAGACTGCCTACTGGTTTTACCTGTAATAAGGTTTGATACAGATGATTATGATTATGGTTTTGGCCTCCACCACCCTCTCACCTAACTTGTTCCAACCATGTCTACCACGGTTTTGTCTTCCGAATGCACCATTTCTGTAAATTTGCTAATAATCTTTTAAAAATAGTAAATGCCATTATTTTTGCAAAATTATTAAGAGATCTATTATACTAATAACGGTTTGATAAAATACAGTAGACTGCCTACTGGTTTTACCTGTAATAAGGTTTGATACAGATGATTATGATTATGGTTTTGGCCTCCACCACCCTCTCACCTAACTTGTTCCAACCATGTCTACCACGGTTTTGTCTTCCGAATGCACCATTTCTGTAAATTTGCTAATAATCTTTTAAAAATAGTAAATGCCATTATTTTTGCAAAATTCCTGAATATTGTCAAAATGACGGAAACCCATATGTCAAAAACACATGGAGATATACCAATCCTGGAAGACATTCTTCCATCCCCACTTGAAACTGTTGAGCAGGTGGAAAGTCTGTCACATGAGCTAAAAGTTAACAGTGAATATAAAAAGAGTATGGTAAGTGTTGCTTAATTCTTTTAGCCTGAGTATGGTAAGTGTTGCTGAATTTTTTTAGCCTTGTACATATGTCTTTTGATTAGTTTTTTTGCAGATGAAGGAAGGTGGGGTGGCACATAATTGATTGTTCAGTGTTATGTTTAAGGTACAAATAAAACAAAAGCAAAAGTTACTCAAATTCGTTGATTTTTGTAATAGTTAAGAAGGAAAATATTTTAATGCTATTTATTTAATACAGTTTGAAATTAGAAAATCTAATGTTGAGATTGAAAGATATATATTATTCTCTATTACCTTACAGCTTATGCATTATTTTAACAGGTCCAGACGCTGTCTCAAATGGGCGGTGCAAGCTGTGGAGACACAGTGAGACGAATGATGAGGAGGATAGGGACCTATGGGGTCTGGTCTCAGTATTCACTCGTTGGGCGCAAGAGGAAACGTGTCTTCAAAACCTTGGATATTTGTAATGTAATAATAAGTACGTAAATTTGACATTTTTTTGGATTATATATATGTCTGCATGTATTATGTATTATACTTGCATGCTTGTTAATGACTTGTATTCTAGTCTTGTGGGTATCTCCTTTCTCCTACGGGCCAAATGCTTTGTTCTTACCTAGCATTTTGCTTTGTTTGGGTATGAATGTTTGTGTACCTTCATTGTATATTTTGCAAAATTTGCCATATA